>NC_083606.1:72185729-72493918 GCF_029168945.1 Cannabis sativa | reverse complement strand
TTAAGTATATCGAATCTCATATAACTTAAGAAAATAACTTTTGACGAATATCGTTAACCAATCGCAACATCTATATAAGGTGCTTGGCACCACTCATGTCCAATAGCAATACTTTAAAAAAAATACAAGTCATTTTTATGAATGAGATGACATAAGCTGCAAATGACATGTGGATAGTTAAAAATTCCATCCACATGGCTCGGGATTAATAGCATTTTTCTTTTTGGAGGGTATTCGATCTTTAATCGGGTTGGAACGACCCAACCCGACCTGAACCAACTGCTGGAAGCTGAAATAAAATAGGGAAAGACTATCTTGTTCTCTGCCTCCATTTTGCGACCAACGATCTCTGTCCTCGACATACCTGTAACTTTTATTGTGAAATTTCTTACCTTTTTCTTATTCAAACGCAACTAACCAAACACCATCGCACATCAAAACCATCCGCCTCTGTAACGCCCTAATGCTAAGGCAAACTACAGTGCTTTTTCAATTATAGTGCAATCTTTGCTAATCAAAGAATCTTCTTGAAAAACGTGTCAAATTAAAACTTTTATATTAATTATTAAACTTTATAATATATTAAAATATTTACAAGTGTCGGGATCCCGTTTTCAAACTTTTAAAAGTTAAAAGTTCCAAAATACACATATTACAGGTCGCACAACGACTACCAAAATATCATCCCCAGATGTCCCGAGACCGAACACTCCAGGTCACGCTGCTTGACATGTACAATCCCATCCGAGCTCAGGTTCACTCCTGTTCAGCTTTCGCCTTTCCTTTACCTACATATGGAAGCAGAACTGTGAGTCGACAAGCTCAGTAAGAAATGCATATAACATATCATATAATTTCCGACTTGTAATTAGCCGCCCATACACCTATTTACAAGGCTTAACAGATGAGCATGAACATTCAATACTAGGGTGCAGCCACTATACCACATATACGTACCTTACTGTACGAGTGTTGGTAGGGTTTGTTTCGTACCCTGAGTACCACTGAGTGATATACCACACACCTTAGTACTTTCCCGAACTTGTGTTGTTATCACTGTGCTGTACTCACAAATAATATTTACTATACCAATGCACTCCATACCATAACCGTACAAGTGTTGGTAGTGCATTTAACAGCTTAAGCATGCATATACACATAACATGTACATACACTCAGATAATCATATCACACATTATATTCAGTTCTTACCTTATTTCCGAATTCAATTGTGCTGGCCGACCTGAACGGAAATCTTGTGCTAGATGGATGCCCTAATCACATTTTAAAACCGGGTAAGTTACATGCTTAAAACCCTAATCCCGGGAAACCCAAAACAAAAACCCTAGGTTCTGTTATACTTTCTATAGGTTATTCTATCTCTGGAAATGGGGAAACACCCAACCAAGGCAACGCAAAGATGAAAATTGAGAAAATGAAAGGCCCGGGGAACCCTGCCAAAACCGGCTAGCCGGTTTTTGATAGCCGGTTTGCATCAGTTTCCCCAAAGCTTTTCACTCTTTGCTCAATTCTCCACCAAATGCAATGAAACCTTCCAGAGTACCTAATAAGGGTATACACAATATATTCCAGCCAGGAAATCACAGAACAAACCATTGAAACTCAACTTGCCATTAATGATCAAAGCTTTGAACTCAAAGCTTAAACTTGCATAAAACCAACATCAAACACTAAAACCAGCTGCTAGGAGCTAAAATCAATCCAAACTAACCCTAAAATTCGAAATCCAAACAACTCTAACCGTAACAGCCCCTAATTTACAATTTCACATACACAAACTAAAGAAAAAGCTAAAAATATAAAACCAATGATCTAGGGTTTACCTCCACTTGAATCTTGCTTGAATCCCTAGCTGAAAACACAGAAATTCAGCAACAAAACCCCCTTGATTCAGTTGGTTTCGAAGAGAGAGAGAAGGAAGGAGAGAGCTTCTTGATTTTTTGGGTATTTCCTCTTTTTTTTTTTTTTTTTTTTTTTAAATGTTACAAAATGAAATAAAACAATTAGGGAAAACCAATTTCCCTTGGCTGAAGCTATAGGCCACGTGCCACACACCTAGGCAGCCACCCAACCCTTATTTAAAATTACAAATTTACCCTTTAGGTTATAACTTAGGTGTTTCTAAAGCTAGGGGTAAAAGGGTCAAGTTCCATAACCCCGCTCAATCTCGATATTTTAATTTCTCTAAAATATTTCCCACTAAGAAATAAGGTTCTAAACTTACCCATGTGATCAAACTAGCCATCCATCGCATTTTTTGTTGTCGCCGAGCAAAAATTACAAAAATTGCATATTTCACATATAAGCTAAATAATACCCCTAGAGTTTAATAAAATTTCCGGAATTGAGAAATTATAACTCTAATATTTATTTCTAAATATTGGGGTCCACAAATAATTAATTACATAAATAATCATAAAATAATAGAAATTAGTGCTAATTGCCTTTACTAACCCAAATTAGTAAAGCTGTCATTACAGCCTCCTCCCCATCCACCAATCTCCTCATCTTCTAAGACAAACCCCACACACTCCTCCTCCAAATCCTTAATAGTACCACTAGACGAAGCCATAGAAGGCAAACTTCCAAGAACAGACAAACGAAAAACACTACTCACCACTCACCATGACTCACCATGTCAAAGGATAAGACAAGATTAAAACAAATATTCATATATATATATATTTTTCTTCTTTCCTATATAATATAATTATTTAGCATGTATGATGTACTCTAATTGTTAATTAATTAACAATTATTTAATGAAATATTATTATAGTAGAACATCTATTTAAGAATACTCTATTCAAGAATAACCTCTAATTTGTTATAAAAAAATGAAGTCCAAATTTGGGTCAGTTATAAATAAGAATAACCTCTATATTGTAATTAATTATACATTTTTTAAGTCCCGTATTAATAAAATATAACTCTATATAAGAATAATTACATCTTAAAAAAATATATACATATATTTTATAAATTTACTTATGTAGAATTAATAATTTTATTTCAAATTATAGTACATGTATAAATATTATATGTACTCAAAAATAATTTTAATATGATATAGTATTAAGAATTGTTTATTGGTATTTTTGTTACATTGATATTTTTTGATATTTTGATTTTTTTTTTTTCAAGTGTAACTCTATTTAGTTATAACCTCTCAATTAGAATATTATTTTCTTAGTCCCAAGTGTATTCTTGGATAGAGGTTCTACTGTATTATTATTAGTTGGCAGATGAAAATATTCATTAAAGGTTATGTTCAGGAAGCTAGATGGTTGAACGAATACTTCCCAAGCTTTGATGGACAGTTAAAAGTTTCTTATTTGACTTCTAGTAATTAATTCTATGTTCATAGCCACAAGTTTGGTTGGACAACATCATATTGTAACAAATCAAACCTATGAGTAGGGATGTTGGTTGTAATTTTTTTTTTCAAACCAAACCATATATGTCAGTTTTTGTAATTTGTCAAATTGCAACATGTACCGCGAGACCTTAAAACTGTAAAAACCACAATGTGAAAATACGGTGTGAGAGGTACAGTTTGAGCGATTTATACTATTATCATTATCAAATATTATAATAATAATTCAAAAATCAATCTAATAAAGTTTTAACAATGTGAAAAAAAATATTAAAATTTTAACATCATAATATTAATATATATACTAATCATCAAGTCATTATATTGATTTGTCTTTAAAAAATAATATAATATACACATATATTACATATATTTGTTCTTATATAAAAAAAAACAAAAATCATATTGTAAAATTAGTAACTTTATAATATACAGTGGGTTGCGGTTTAAATTGCAAACCGCACCGCACCCCATGGTTTGACAAAAATACAAACCACAACCGCACCACACCGGACCGTGATTTAGCTTCTCCCAAAAGAACTTTTAAATTTATTTATTTTTTTTTTAAAAAAAAAAAGACTTTTCATTTTTTTATCCAAACACCTCTAGAGAACTTTTTTAATTTTAAAAGCTTGGAAAAGAGCTTATAGAAGCTAAGTCAAATGAGACCAATTTATTCAGTCCAACAATGAGTACTAAATGAGGTGAAATGAAAATATAGAACTTCGATTCATTGGAAGATTGACACTATCTCGAAAAGTGTATTTTAGAGATTTTTCATGCTTCGAAAAGAAGACCCGTTACCTAGGATACTTGAGCAATATTATTAGACACTAGTGGTACCTAGCACTTCTAAACATGTCTAGATCTATCTATATAACTTTTAGTTTGATATAATAACACTTTTAGCAATTAATATTACTTAATTAATTGCTAAAAGTTATATAGATATTCTACATATATCGTTTTATGATTGACTAGTAATACTCAGAGGCAGACGTATAATATGACATATAGAGGCCATGGACCCCCTAGATATATGCTATGTAGTTAAGTTTATATAAGTTATTTGGTTCTTCTTTTTTGCTTGGTTATGTAATTTAGTTTGTTTTGATAATTAAGTAGTACATGGTGATATCCTTTGACAAAGTCAAACTAAAATTATAAATATGATATGTTTTATATTTACTTTTATTTATTTAATTTTACAAAAATCTATTTTTGTTTTTTTATCTTTTAAGACATTTATTTTTCTTTAATAATATTAGTTTACTTTGCAAGATATGTCATTTTAGATTTTCTCAATTATATATAAAGTGATAATTCTTACTTTTACCCTTTCAGTTTTTATAGCTACCACACAGTCATCTTTTTCAACTACAAATGTAGTGAAGACTACCTTCTCCAACAAGATAGAATAAATTTTTAAGTAATTATTTGCTAATATATATTGAAAGAAAAATTGCCAAAAATTTTAGTATAAATTCACTTATCGGTAACGTTTGTGATATGCAAGAAAGACGTTCTGTATTTTAATTTTAATTATGAATTTAGTTAAGATATTTGCAATGAAACTCCCATAACATTTGCAGTACACATATGATCCTATTAAAAAATAGTGACAAAACTATCTTATCTTACGATATCATTTTGCTATAGTTATACCCTTAATTAAATGCTAACTCAAAAACACATATCGACATATTATTAGACCATGTATTAAATAACTATTACTTATCATTTTTTTAATTAAAAATATATAAATTTGAATAGAAAAATGAAATAAGTTTTTCTTTAGTTAAATAAATAAAAGCTTTTTTTAGTGAAGAAATCGTAAGGTAAATTATTTTTGCTACTACTTTTTTTATTAGGATCATGTGTAATACAAATGTTAAGAAATTTTACCGCAAATATCTCATTTAATAAAGTATTTCTCAAATATTTATTACCTAAATTTATAATATAGTTTGACTCCTCCTAATTTCTCATCCTGGCTTCGCCCTTGACGATACTCTCTAAAAGTTATTACACATCAAACTATATGAGACTCGACATTTAGTTGAACCAATAACGATATTAACATATAAAAAGATACTAGGTAGGTACGCCTTTTAGCATGTTTGAGTTTGGTGTACTCAAACAAAGACACAAAATTACAGTATGTGCATTCTTTAGTTGACAAAATTTTGGCTAGTTTATATAGATGATCTAGAGTAATTAAGTAATATTAATTGCTAAACCCATAATATATAAAACCAGACTATTGGGGAAATAGGGGAGTAACTCTATTTCATTTAGATTACAAAGCTAAAATTACTCCTAACAACTTCACCTAAATTTTTACCTATAGTTATTTTACATTAGCTATTAGAAGTGCTCCCGGTGGTAATATGATATCTAAATAAAATTTGACCTTTTTAAAAAGGTTAAGTAGCATTTATTTATATGAAGTTCAAATCTAAACTGGTATTGATAATTAAATAAAAAAACCTATGAAGTTAATTGAAAATTTACTAAAATCTTATGTTGAATTACATCAAATTTTTCCTGATAGAAAAAGTATAATTAGTATTTTATTCTATTAAACTTTTGGCTAATTAGTAATTCCTCCCCTGAATTTTGACATGTACTAAATCATGCTCTTTGAATTTTTTTTGGCCATTAAAAATTCTCCCTGAACTATTAAGATTGTTAAATTTAAGGACTTTTGTTTAATTTTAGTAAAAAAAATCTAACATGAATGAAAATTCAGGGGGCATAATTTAGTACATATCAAAATTTGAGGGGCATAATTTAGAGATATCAAAGTCTGGGGAGCATGATTTGGTACATAAACAATCACTGAAATAGTAAAATTGAATGAAATTAGACAAAAGTCCATAAAATTTAACAATCTCAATAGTTCAGGGGGAATTTTTAACGGCCAAAAAAGTTCAGGAGAAATTTTTAACGGCCAAAAAAGTTCAAGGAGTATGATTTAGTATATATGTCAAAGTTTGGGGAAAAAAATTGCTAATTAGCCTATATTAGAATATTTTATATATGGAAATTATTTTCTAATTAAGGAAATAATTTTCTATTTAAGGAAATAAATAAATAATTGATTTTCTGATAAATGAATATTTTATATTCATTGAATTTGGACAAAATCAATTATGTAATATTCTATATATGGTCAGATTTCTATATTCATTACCTGATTTGATTTCCTGAATTAATTGTCAAAATATTCTGACAATTAATGTGGCGCGAATCGATGGAGTATCTCACCTATAAATATAGGGTCTCGGTCCCCGAGCTCCTCACTCATTCTGAATCCATTCAGCAAATTCCATCTAAAGAGAGTTGAGAGAGCGAGGAAGCCCGAACTCCAATACCGAAGCTATCGCAGGGATTGAAGCTCAAAGATCAATGGCTGGAGGTACATCGATCCTTTCATTGCATATATTATTGATATGATTAAAGTTTATTTTCCGCATTTCATATCATTGTATATGCTATATTATATACACTATATATATAGTCTAACAGTTGGTATCAGAGCGGATTTATCTCTGCCTTGATTTTATTTGAGTTTCATATATATATATACATACATATACTGTTCATATATACATATTTGTTTCGGTTCTGTATATATATATTTATATTCATACCATTTATATTATATATACATTTTCATCAGTACATATATATATATATATCTTTCATATTGTTCATATATACATATATATTATATACTCATTCATAATTTCATACTCGTACGTGTATATATATATATTTTATATGTATATATGTTTATATATATATATCGTATATTATATATATGTTTTGTCACATAATAATAATCATAATATTCATTTTTTTATTATGTGATATATACATGCATATATATATATACATGCGTATATATAATCACGATCGGTCCATGGTTTTGTTTTTTCCTTTTTTCATTTTTCGGTGTTTATTTTGAATTCTATATACATTACTATATATTCGTATAGTATTATAGATCGATCTAAGCACTGAAAATCCATTGAAAAACTTAAAGATGGAAAAAAAAATTTTCAGTTAAAACTTTTTCGGACCCGATTAGTTTCGTGATATTAAAGTATATATTTTTTCGTGTTTTCGTGCATAAAATCTATGTGGATCTCTTTATTATTTGATTTAGAACATTTTAGATTTGAAAACACGCAATTTGGTCGTCGGAAACGCAATTTCCGATCGGGTTTGGGTCGGGTTCGACGGACCCGCGTGCAGAAAAACGGGTCAAATTCGACCGGTTTGGGTGAAGAAGACGACGCAAACGACATGTCGTTTGCCAAAAAACGACGTGTCGTTTGCCCAAAAACGACGTGTAGTTTTCCAAAAACGACGTGTCGTTTTCCCAAAAACTACGTGTCGTTTGCCCCAAAACGACGTGTCGTTTGTCAAAAACGACGTGTCGTTTGAAAGCCTTCAGTTTAGCTGTCGTTGTTGAAAAACGACATGTCGTTTTTCACATTGTGGAAAACGACATGTCGTTTATAGTTTATGCCTCAAATTTTGCATTGAGTAAAACGACGTGTCGTTTTTCTGTTAGGGAAAACGACGTGTCGTTTTCTTGCATTCATTTTCAGCCCTTCAAATTTTGGAAAAACGACGTGTCGTTTTGCTTTTTGCAAAAACGACATGTCGTTTGGCGGTATGGATTTTTCAAAAAAAAAAAAAAAAAAAAAAAAAGGGAAAAAATTCCGAATTTTTTTTATAAATTTTTATTTATTTGGAATATTAATTATTTTCCCATTTCAGTGTTAATTTAGTCAATAAATTGCATTTAGTTAATTTTCCATTTTTGTTTAATACATATATATAGTATAAATTGAAAATGGAAATTTGTTTAAATTTGGTAATTTATTACATGATTTATTTAGGCATGTAAAAATTGTGCTAATTTGTGCATTTAATTATATATTACCAAATTTATGCAATTTATTGTCTAAATTAATTTTGAAAAATCTGCCATTAATTTCATATTAAGGAATTTGCATTTAATTAATTATCATACATTAATTGTATTATTTTGTAATTATTTGATAAATTTATGTTTAATGCAATTACTTTAGATATGTATGATTTAAATGCTATTCATAAATTCCTTTTATAGTGCTAGATATATATAGAAATATTCAAACATTAAGATAGGTTGAATATTTTATTTAGCAATTAAGTTTCATAAAACTTCACAAAATTATTCATAAAATATTCATAAAACTTTATAAAATGAATAAAATATGAATAAAACGTAAGTAGTTTTGTGGTTTGACATAAGAAAACATGAACTTGGGACAAATGCTCATATCTAGAACGGTTTTTAATGATCTTCGGACGACCACACTAGGAGCACTAATCTCAGTGATTGTCTATTATGTTAATAACGAAATTACTTTTAGGTAGAGCCCAATACCTAATGTCTAAAGTGAAAATATAATTTTTTATAATTAGGGAGTAGCCACAGCATCTTTAATTATATAAAATTATATATTAATTAAAAGTCACCTTAATGGACAAAACTTGTAATTAATTATTTGGATATAATAATTTTACCCCACAGGGATTTTATTATATTTTTATAATTAATTAGGATAATATATTAAGTTAAATTCTCTTAATTTACCCCACAGGGAGTTATGAGGATTTGAATTAATAGTGTTATCACAAATTTCATTAAAGATAGATTTCATTCCTCCATTATTTCTAAATTAAATACTTCATTAAATCTATCATAAAGTTCATCTAATTTTATTAGATTTAAAATTTAGCCCACAGGCAATTTTAGATTTAATAAAATTTTCATCTTCATCATGTTTCTACATTGGTAAAACATGAATTCATTAAAGCCTCAATTCTTTTAACATCTAAATTTTTGTAATCCTATTCTTGCAGCTATTTCATCCACCTCTAAATATGCTGAAATCACTAGTGAAATCCCTGAGCTTAGGAGTGACAACTTCAAAATCTGGAAGGAACGAGTTCTTCTCCACCTTGCTTGCCTTTGACATGGATTATGCAATAAGGAAAGATGAACCATTTGCTATCATCGATACTAGCACCTGCTGCCGAGATTGCACTACGTGAAAAGTGGGAGCAATCTAATCGTCTTTGCATCATGTTCATTATGTCCAGAATTCCTATGGGAATGCGTGGATCGGTGGAGCCACCTGAGAAGGTGAAAGACTTTATCAAAGTTATGGATGAGCAGTTTGACACTTCAGATAAATCCTTGTTCATCAACCTCATTCAAGAGTTCTCGTCCACAAAACTCACCGGTGTTAAAGGAGTTCGAGAACACATTTCTAAAATGAGGGACATCACTGCTCATTTGAAGAAACTCGACGTTATCATTCCTGATACCTTCCTGGTTCATTACATCCTTCACAATCTTCCTCCACAGTATGGGCCTTTCAAAATTTCCTACAACACACATAAAGAAAAATGGACTATCAATGAATTGATGACCATGTGTGTTCAAGAGGAAGCCAGGCTCCTACAGGAGCAAGGAGAAAGTGTTCACCTGACCACTCAACCTAAGAAACGCAAGCCATTCAAGAAGAACAAAGGGAAAAAGCCCATGGCTCCCAAGGTTGCCATAAAGAAAGATTCCATCAAATGTTTCTTTTGTAAACAAAAGGGACATGCTAAAAGGGAGTGCAGCCAGTTCAAGAAATGGATGGATGACAAAGGTAATCCAATTTCCTTAGTATGTTATGAATCTAATATGGCTAATGTTAATCTTAACACATGGTGGATTGATTCGGTTCAACAATTCACATAACAAATTCCTTGCAGGATATTCAAAATCTAAGGAAGCCAGTGGCAAGTGAGCAAAGCATCTTATCTGGAAACAAGATGGGCTCACATGTGGAAGCTATTGGAACATGCAATTTAGTTTTAAGTAATGGTTTTGTTTTAAAGTTAGAAAAGACCTTTTATGTACCAAGTTTCTCTAGAAACTTGATTTCAGTTTCAAGACTTATACCCTTTGGTTTTTCCTTTACATTTTCAGACAAATATTTCAATTTATATTATAAATCTGAATGTGTTGGAAATGGTATTTTGTCTGATGGTCTTTACTGCCTTAATTTACAAAATAATACCACTAATAATGTTATGCATGTTCACGCTGGCACTAAGAGATGTGTTATGAAAGAGGATTCTGTACATTGTGGCACGGAGATTGGGACATATCTCCATTGATAGAATTAAAAGGTTGGTAAAAGATGGGGTACTCAATACCTTAGATTTTGCGACTTTGATACTTGTGTGGATTGCATTAAGGGAAAGCAAACCTCCAAGTCTGTCAAAACTGGGTGTCCATAGGAGTTCTGAAATATTAGAAATCATACATACTGATATATGTAGTCCAGATATGGAGTCACATGGTCAGAAATACTTCATCTCATTCATAGATGATTACTCACGCTACATGTATATCTACTTACTTCATAATAAAAGTGAAGCATTAGATGTCTTTAAGATATTTAAAGCTGAAGTAGAGAAACAATGCAACAAGCAAATTAAGATAGTGAGATCAGATAGAGGAGGTGAGTATTATGGTAGATACACAGAAGATGGACAAGCACCTGGTGCATTTGCGAAGTTTCTTGAAGAAAATGGGATTGTTGCCCATTACACCTTGCCTGGTACACCCGAGCAAAATGGTGTTGCAGAAAGAAGAAACCGAACATTAATGGACATGGTGCGGAGTATGCTTAGTAGCAACTCTAACCTTCCTAAATCCTTGTGGACTGAAGCATTAAAGACATCCGTGTACATATTAAACCGAGTTCCAACAAAGGCAGTCTCAAAAACTCCTTTTGAATTATGGAAAGGTTGGAAACCAAGTTTGAATCATGTACGCATTTGGGGATGTCCATGCGAAGTCGAATATATAATCCACAAGAGAAGAAATTGGACCCAAGGACCATAAGCGGATTCTTTATAGGGTACGTATTTGAAAAGTCTAAAGGTTACAAGTTTTATTGTCCATCTCATAGCACAAGAATTGTGGAATCAAGGAATGCAAAATTTCTTGAGAATGCCTTGATCAGTGGGAGTGATCAATCAAAGGACTTAGGTCCTGAGAAAGATCCTTCAGAACCTTCCACTTCAAAAGCAAGATTGATAATGGTTAACACTCCTATAGTTCAAACGAATGTTGAACAACCATTACCAATCACTGAAGATCCACAAGTTGGTAATGATAATCCAGTAGATCAAAATGTTCAAGAGTTGCACCGCAACCGTTGAACAACCCGCTTGAACTCCGCTTCCGCTCCACAAGAGCCCGTTGGTGAAGTCTTAAGAAGATCTACTAGACCTATCAAACCAAGGATTTATAAAGACTATGTTGTGTATTTATTAGAATCTGATATTGGAATTGGAAATGATCCAGAAACGTTTTTACAAGCTATGAACAGTAGAGAATCAAAATTGTGGTACAATGCTATGGATGATGAAATGAATTCTATGAGGTGCAACAGAGTACGGGAACTTGTAAAGTTGCCTAATGGGGCGAGAGCCATTGGCTGTAAATGGGTCTATAAAACTAAGAAAGACTCATTAGGCAACACTGAGAGGTACAAAGCGAGACTTGTTGCTAAAGGATTCACTCAAGAGGAAGGAATTGACTATACGGAGACTTTTTCTCTGTATCAAAGAAAGATTTCCTCAGAGTCATCTTGGCATTAGTTGCTCAGTTTGATTTAGAGCTGGAGCGAGATGGATGTAAAAGCTTGCTTTTCGAATGGTGATCTAGAGGAGGAGGTATACATGAAACAACCGAAGGATTCTCCTCTAGTGAAGGTCGGGATTTGGTATGCAAGCTCGAAGTCCATCTATGGATTAAAACAAGCATCCCGCCAATGGTATTTAAAATTTCATGATGTCATCTCTTCCTTTGGATTTGAAGAGAATGTCATGGATCAATGCATATACCTGAAGGAAAGTGGGAGTAAAATTTGTTTTCTTGTTTTATATGTGGACGATATTCTTCTTGCATCCAATGATAAAGGGTTGCTACGTGAAGTGAAACAATTTCTTTCAAAGAACTTTGAGATGAAAGACATGGGTGAAGCATCCTATGTCATAGGCATTAAGATTCATAGAGATAGATACCGAGGTATCTTAGGTTTATCTCAAGAAGCCTACATCAACAGAGTTTTAGAAAGATTTCATATGAAAGATTGTTCACCGAGCGTTGCACCAATTATGAAGGGTGATAAATTAAATTTGAGCCAGTGCCCAAAGAATGATTTTGAAAGAGAACAAATGAAGAACATTCCTTATGCTTCTGCTGTTGGAAGCCTAATGTATGCTCAGGTGTGCACAAGACCCGACATTGCTTATTCTGTCGGAATGTTAGGAAGATTTCAGAGTAACCCGGGGATAGACCACTGGAAAGCTGCAAAGAAAGTAATGAGGTATCTTCAGGGTACTAAGGATTACAAACTGATGTTCAAACGAACTGACAATCTAGAAGTAGTTGGCTACTCGGACTCGCATTTATTTGGTTGCACTTTGATTCACGTAAATCTACATCTGGTTACGTGTTTATGTTTGCTGGTGGAGCTGTGTCCTGGAGGAGTAACAAACAAACTTTGACTGCTACTTCTACTATGGAGGCTGAGTTCGTTTCTTGTTTTGAGGCTACATCACATGGTGTATGGCTAAAGAGTTTCATTTCAGGCCTTAGAGTGGTTGATTCCATTGCAAGGCCGCTAAAGATGTTCTGTGACAATTCAGCTGCTGTTTTCATGGCTAAGAACAACAAAAGTGGAAGTCGAAGCAAGCACATCGACATTAAGTACTTAGCTATTAGAGAACGTGTTAAGGAAAATAAAGTGGTCATTCAACACATTAGCATTGAATTGATGATTGCCGATCCTATGACAAAAGGCTTGCCACCTCATAAATTCAAGGATCATGTAGAGAACATGGGACTTGGTTCCCTTATGTAATTTGTACAAATAAAGTTATTATTAATGAAACTCTTATTTTTATTTTCTCATATTTATGCGCATCTTAATTTTACATTTGAGAAAAATTTCAGAGGACCTGAATAAACATAAGGTTTAGGGTTTATTCACTTAAGTACATTGCCACATAAAGTACATTGTTATATAATAAATGTATTGTAATACATGGAAGATAATACTCGATTCATAATGAGGACATGTCGCTATGATTCGTATGTTTATTATATAATGAGGAACGTTGGGTTTGAATATTTTAGTTTAAATGCTGACCAAGTGGGAGAATATTAGAATATTTTATATATGGAAATTATTTTCTAATTAAGGAAATAATTTTCTATTTAAGGAAATAAATAAATAATTGATTTTCTGATAAATGAATATTTTATATTCATTGAATTTGGACAAAATCAATTATGTAATATTCTATATATGGTCAGATTTCTATATTCATTACCTGATTTGATTTCCTGAATTAATTGTCAAAATATTCTGACAATTAATGTGGCGCAGATACTGATGGAGTATCTCACCTATAAATATAGGGTCTCGGTCCCCGAGCTCCTCACTCATTCTGAATCCATTCAGCAAATTCCATCTAAAGAGAGTTGAGAGAGCGAGGAAGCCCGAACTCCAATACCGAAGCTATCGCAGGGATTGAAGCTCAAAGATCAATGGCTGGAGGTACATCGATCCTTTCATTGCATATATTATTGATATGATTAAAGTTTATTTTCCGCATTTCATATCATTGTATATGCTATATTATATACACTATATATATAGTCTAACAGCCTAAACTTTTTACACTATTAATGTACCCCTTATTATATAGGACTTGTAAATATAATATATAATATTTTTAAAAAATATAAGCAACATAATTTTTCAATCATATTGTATTGAATTTATCATAAAATAAGTAAAGTAGTAGATAATTATTTGAATGGGTGATTTTGGAATCTATGCAAAGATAGACACTAATTTTAGAGGGTGTGAAACTTTAATTTATTTTTTAATTATGGGCCAATTGTAAGTATGAAAAATCAAAATTTTCTTCTATTTTTTTAATTTTTTCGTCAAACGATCTGGGAATTAAGCGATTAATTATTTTTGTTCTTTTAATTCCAATTCCAGTCGTGTCTCCAAGGAAAATTACCCATTTGGATTGCAAGTTATTATTTTAACTGATTGTTATTGATAAAAATTTGTCTCTTTGCTAATAATTGCATAAACTTACCACCTCAACTACTTCTTATATTGGTACTATATATATAAATATCATTTTGCTTCCACAAACAAACTATTTTCTTGATCACCCAAAACCAAACCTAAATATTTTGTTCAAAAAAAAAAAAAAAAAGAAAGAATGAAAAAAGAAAAAAACCTAAATATATTAATAATGTCAAATATTCAAGTCTTAGCTTCATCTCAATTAAGTGACAAAATTATTGCTCGTCCAACAACAAATTTTCACCCTTCTATTTGGGGCGATCGATTCCTCCATTACAATGTTTCAGAACAAGACTTGGTACGTAACATCAAATACTACATATATATATATATATTATAATCATAATAAATATGTGCATATGCATGTTTTAATTAATAATAACAATATTTAATTGGTTAACTACTTTATGCAAATTATTAACTTAGGTTTGCAAACAAGAAAGAATTGAAGAATTAATACAAGTTGTAAAGAAAGAGATATTATCTTCAAATCATGATCAATTGAAGTTGATTGACAATCTCCAACGTTTGGGATTATCACATCATTTTGAAAGTAAAATCGAGAAATTATTGGAACAATTAAGTATCGGCACTCATCATCAAAATCATCATGATCTACATGATGCTTCTCTTTGCTTTAGATTATTAAGACAACATGGATTTAATGTTTCATCAAGTAAGCTAATTATTAATTTCAAATATATATTACATTCTATATGTTGTGATGACAATATTTTATATATTATATTAAATATGCAGGTATATTTGAAAAATTCAAAGACGAGAAAGGTAACTTTAAAGGAAGCCTAATAACTGATGTTCCAGGTTTGCTTAGCTTGTATGAGGCTTCGCACTTGAGTTATGTTGGAGAAAGCATACTAGATGAAGCACTTGCTTTCACAACCACTCACCTTAAGGCTATTGTGGCAAATAGTAAAGATCATCCATTATCACATCAAATATCCATAGCCTTGCATAGGCCTCTAAGAAAGACCATAGAGAGGCTTCATGCTAGGTTTTACATCTCAATCTATGAAAAGGATGCCTCTCATAACAAAGTATTGCTAGAGCTTGCAAAGTTAGATTTCAATCTACTTCAATGTTTCCACAAAAAGGAACTTAGTGAAATTATGAGGTACATATATACATAAATATATATATTTGTTTAATTTTGGTTATATTAGCATATTTTAATTCAATTGATTAAAAAAAACTAATTAGAATTTTTACCTTGTGAACTTTGACATATACTAAATTATCCTTCCTGAATTTTTTTAACCGTTAAAAATTCTCCCTAAATTATTATGATTGGTTGATTTAAGGACTTTTGTCCAATTTCATTCAATTTTACTAATTATATAATTGTCCATGTATTAAATTATGCTCCCCAAAGTTTGATATCTACCAAATCACCGCTTCAAATTTTGACATGTATCAAATCATGTCTATTAAACTTTCATCTATGTTAGACTTTCCTTACCAAAATTACACAGAAATCCTTAAATTCAATAATCTCAATAATTCAATGAGATTTTTAACATTTAAGAAGCATAATGTCAAAGTTTGAGGGGCAAAAATTCTAATTAACCTAAAAAAATTTGTCACATATATAATTGTGCGTGGAATTTGTAAATGATTCAGGATATCATTACTTTTGTACTTTTTGTTATTAATTTAATTAGATTGTTGTTAATTAATTATTAGGTGGTGGAAAGAGCATGAGTTTGCAAAGAAATTTCCTTTTGCAAGAGATAGGATGGTGGAACAGTATTTTTGGATATTGGGTGTATATTATGAACCCAAATACTCTCGAGCAAGAAAACTTCTAACCAAAGTCATTGCATTAGCCTCAATCACTGATGATATTTATGATGCATATGGTACTATTGATGAGCTTGAGCTTCTTACAAAAGCAATGCAAAGGTCTGATCAACTCATCATCCATCATATATATTATTTCTAATAATGAAATATTATAATCTTTTTAAATATTAATTCCATTGCTATTTTATAGGAAATTTTTAGAAAGAAGTTAAAAGATATGGAAAAAAAAACAGCATAAGTTATCTGGTTATTCTTTTATGGTAATTACTTACTCTTTTGGTTACTATAAGGGTATTTTTTTTTTTTTTTGAAAAAGTGTTCTTTATTAAATCGAGCAATCGCTCGTAAGAATAGACATCAATTCCGTAGGAACACTATTAATAGAAAACATACGTTCAGCTAAAGAAATAGAGTGCCGGGCAACAAAGTGCGCAGCACAATTCGCAGAACGCTTAACAAACAAAAGCGAAACATTAAACAAACTCTCAAGGATCTTCTTGCAATCTTGCACCACTGAACCGAAAGAAGAAACAAACACCTCTGCACTACGAATGGCTTCTGCACTGTAACGCCCGTATTTTATAATAGTAAAATCCGAAGTCTAATTTTTATAATTAATATATTAATAATTATATGGATCGGGATCCCGAGTATCAAAATACTTGTTAAAAGTGTTTTACTAATATGTACATATACATATTTTTTTTTAAATTTAGCGGACAAGCATTCTCAAAATACAGACTCCAAAATACTAATAAACCGAAACCCTCCAGGTTGCACTGCCGCGATATGTACAATCATGCCGAGTTCCACCTCACTGTTCCTCCAGCTTTGCTTTTCCTTTACCTCGTTCCTTGCTCAAGTGTGCCGGTCAGCCTGAGTGGAAGTGCAGCTCGACGTTTTATAGGGCCCTTAAACAAAGCTTTCAATCACAACTAATTTCCTCTGATTCAATTACACAAATCAAATTCCCAGCTGCTGCCCAAGAGAATCGAAAGAGAGAGAGAGAGAGAGAGATTTCTATCTTTCCTTCCTTTCTTCAAGCTTAAGCAAAGCTTTCTTTCTTCTTCTTTTTTTTCTTTTTCTTATTTTAATTCCTTCACTAACCTATTCACAGCCAAATAATAAGTAGAATAAGACAAAAGAAGTCTTGTAAAAGACCTTCTTGCCCCTCTCCAATAAAAGAAATAACTAAAACATCCCAAGGGTAAATTAGTCATTTTCCAAACCCCGAAAATACCAACACCGCTAAGACTTAACAATGATATCCCGAAAAATATTCTAAACCATATAAAATGCGACTCTCTATAGGCCCAACGTCGCTTCCACAGCTTCCGTACACAATCACAGAAATTAAGAAATTACATAAATAACATAATAAATATATATGAACTCAAATAAATTCCCATAATCGTATTATTTATTAATAATAATATAATCTCATACATGAACCCTAATTATTTAATAATTTAAGGTATTAATCATATGCGGTCTTTACAATTATCCCCCGTTAAAAGGATTTCGCCCCCGAAATCTACCTGAACAATTCAGGATGCTGAGTCCTCATATCAGATTCAAGTTCCCAAGTGGCTTCTTCCACTTTACTATTTCTCCAGAGTACCTTGACTAATGATATGGTTTTGGTTCGGAGAACCTTTTCCTTTTATCCGAATTTGCCTTTGGTTGTTCGTCATATGATAAGTCAGGTTGCAATTCCAATGATTCGAAACTCAGAACGTGCATTGGATCAGACACGTACTTCCTCAGCATGGAAACATGAAACACATTGTGCACTGTTGATAATGCTGGAGGTAAGGCTAACCTATAAGCAACTTGCCCAACTTTTTCCAAAATTTCAAAAGGGCCAATAAACCTAGGGCTCAATTTACCTTTCTTCCCAAAGCGTCTGATTCCCTTCATCGGGGATACTCGTAGAAAAACATGATCACTAGGTTGGAATGTAACATCCCGTCGCTTGGGATCTGCATAACTTTTCTGCCTGCTTTGAGAAGCAAGCATTCGGGCTTTGATCTTGTCTATTGCTTCATTTGTCTTCTGGACTAATTCAGGGCCCAAGTATTTCCGTTCTCCTGTTTCGTCCCAATGAATTGGGGAACGACATTTTCTTCCATAGAGCAGCTCATAGGGAGCCATTCCTATGGTACTTTGATAGCTATTATTATAGGAGAATTCAATCAGAGGCAAATACTTACTCCATGACCCTCCAAAATCCATAACACAAGCTCGTAACAAGTCTTCAAGTATCTGGATGGTTCGTTCAGATTGCCCATCTGTTTGAGGATGAAAGGCGTCTTGAATTTCAAATTAGTTCCCATAGCCTTTTGCAAACTCATCCAAAACTTTGAGGTAAATTTAGGATCCCTATCTGAAACAATTGACTTCGGTACTCCATGAAGACGGACAATTTCTTTCACGTACAAATCAGCATACTGATCCACTGAATAGGTTACCTTAACAGGTAAGAAATGTGCTGACTTTGTAAAACGATCCACCACAACCCAAACTGAGTCATACATTCCTGTGGTTCTAGGCAAGCCAACCACAAAGTCCATGGCAATGTCTTCCCACTTCCATTCTGGAAGTGTTAATGGCTGAAGTAACCCCGCCGGTCGTTGATGCTCAGCTTTGATTTGCTGACAGGTTAAGCATTTAGTGACATAGTCCACTACATCCCTCTTCATCCCATACCACCAGAAAAAGGGCTTCAAATCCTGATACATTTTGGTGGTTCCTGGATGTAATGAGTAAGGGGTAGTATGAGCTTCTTCTAAAATTTCCTTTTTAAGCTCACTGAAATCAGGGACACACACCCGTGCTTTAAACAACAGCATCCCATTGTCAGAAATGGAGAAGTCCTTAGCTTTGCCTGCTAAGACATCTTCTCGAATTTTTACCAATTCTGAATCTTCTAACTGAGCCATTCTGATTCTTTCCAACAAATCTGACTGAAGTGTCAGATTAAATAATTTCTCAGTCACCAACTCAATGTTCGCCCTAGTCATTTCCGAGGCTAGCTGAGAGGAAATCATGACCATATTAGCTATCTGATCAGGTCCTTTTCTACTTAAGGCATCTGCCACAACATTTGCCTTTCCAGGATGATACAAGATTTCACAGTCATAGTCTTTCACCAATTCTAACCACCTTCTCTGTCTCATATTCAAATCTTTCTGAGTAAAGAAATACTTGAGACTCTTGTGGTCAGTATAGATCTCACACCTTTCACCATACAAGTAATGTCGCAAAATTTTCAAGGCGAACACCACTGCTGCAAGTTCTAGGTCGTGAGTTGGGTAGCGCTGCTCATAATCTTTCAATTGTCGAGAAGCATAAGCTATGACTTTATCTGCTTGCATTAACACACAGCCTAAACCCTGCCTTGAAGCGTCCCAATACACCACAAACTTTTCTTGATCAGATGGCAAGGCCAGGACAGGAGCTGTAATCAATCGTTGCTTCAGCTCTTGAAAACTCTTTTCACACTTATCTGACCATATAAATCGCTGATTTTTCCTAGTTAACTCGGATAACGGCATCACAATTTTGGAAAATCCTTCCACAAAACGCCGATAATAACCCGCTAAACCGAGAAAGCTTCGAATTTCAGTGACTGTTTTAGGTCTAGGCCAATTCTTCACCGCTTCAATCTTCCCTGGATCAACCATAATTCTGTCTTTTCCAACAATATGCCCTAGAAAAGACACTTGTGACAGCCAGAACTCACACTTTTTGAACTTTGCATAAAGTTTATGATCTCTAAGCCGCTGCAGAACCATTCGAAGATGTTGTTCATGCTCTGCTTCTGACCGAGAGTACACAAGAATATCATCGATAAATACTATTACAAAATTATCGAGGAAATCCTTGAATACCCTATTCATGAGATCCATAAAAGCTGCCGGTGCATTTGTTAACCCAAAAGACATAACCAGGAATTCATAGTGACCGTATCTGGTTCGGAAAGCTGTCTTCGGGATATCCTCTTCTCGAATTCTCAATTGGTGATATCCAGACCTCAAGTCAATCTTTGAGAATACTGTCTTCCCCTGGAGTTGGTCAAATAAATCATCAATTCTGGGCAGAGGATATTTATTCTTAATGGTTAACTTATTCAGCTCCCGATAATCAATACACATCCGAAGAGTTCCATCTTTCTTTTTCACAAAAAGCACAGGGGCTCCCCAAGGTGACACACTAGGCCGAGTGAACCCTAGATCCAACATCTCTTGGAGTTGTATCTTCAGTTCTTTTAATTCAGCAGGTGCCATTCGATAGGGTGCCTTTGAAACAGGTTCTGCTCCAGGAATTAGATCAATAATAAAATCTATTTCCCGCTGAGGTGGTAATCCGGGCAATTCCTCTGGAAACACATCCAGGAATTCCTTAACCACTTTAACTTCTTCAGGTCCAAGTAACACAGATTTACTGGAATCTACTACCACTGCCAGGAATCCAACACATCCATCTCGTAACAAATCCCTAGCTTTCAACGCTGAGATTCTTGGAACACGAGAACCTTGGACCGAACCAACAAAAACAAAAGGTTCCTCATTTTCCGGTTCAAAAGTCACCATTTTCCGTTTACAATCAATACTAGCAGAGTATTTGGACAAAAAGTCCATACCAAGTATAATATCGAATTCGGCCAATGGTAACTCCACGAGATCAGCACTCAATTCTCTATCTTCAATTCTAATTATTACTGACCTAATCCATTTTCTTGAAATAAATAGTTCTCCATTAGGCAACAGGGTTCCAAACCCCGTCTCAAGAATATCGCTAGGTCTATCAAACTGATCAAGGAGTCTTGATGACACATAAGACCGAGTAGCACCCGAATCAAATAAAACAGTATAAGCAAAACCATTGATTAGAAGGCGACTGTAACTGCGAAGGACCGGCGCGGCATCTGCCTGAGTTATAGCAAAGACACGAGCAGGTGCAGGTACAGGTTTGACCTCGGGCTTCGGTTCCTCTTTCCTCAACTGAGGACAGTCTTTCCTGAGATGTCCCACCGAACCACACTGAAAACAGGCTCTCCGGTTACAAACCCCGGGATGATGCTTCTTGCAACGCGGGCACTCAGGATAAGAATAAGTCTGACGTCCTCCTCTATTCTGGTTTCCTCGAAACCTTTTTCCTTGCCCTGAACTTCCCGAAGATGGAAAAGTTCTTTTCCTCTGTTCAAGGGTAGAACCCCCACTCTCTTTTTCAGGACCCGACATAGGGAGAGTAGTAATCCCACCAACACCAGAAGACTCTCGGGTTTCTTGTAAGAATTTAACTGCTCCTTCAGCTCGAAGAGCCTTATCAACCATTTCTGCATAGGTTGTGGTATCATTTGTTGTAATAACCAGGTCATGTCTGATTTTGGCATTCAGCCCAGCCAAATACTTTTCTTTCTTGCTGAAATCTGTTGGTACGATTCCGGAGGCCAACTTGGCCAAGCGATCAAACTTGGTGGTATATTCGGTCACTGACATACCCTCGCCTTGTACCAACTCAACAAATTCCTTCCGCTCTGCACTGCGGACCGCCTCGTTGTAATACTTGGCATTGAACAATTCCCGGAACTCTTCCCAGGTCATTCTGGTCACATCTCTGGTGAGGGATACCATTTCCCACCAAATCAGGGCATCCTCCTGAAATTGGAACGTGGCACATGCCACCCTATCATTTCCAGCTACTCCCATAAAATTCAATATTTTCTCAATAACAGTCAACCACAGGGGCTGCGGGAACTGCAGGAGCCACAGCAGGCGGTTGCGGGGGAGGCTCAACAGGAGCATCCCGTTGCCTGAGTCGTCGGATCTCTTCTTCTTGTTGCTCAATTCTAGTTTGCATCTCAGCAAACCTTTGTTCCCAATCAACAGGGGCCTGAGGTGGATTCTCCTGTCCACCTCTCGGGACTCGACCGCGGCCTCTACCGCGCCCACGGGGGTTTTGGGGATTTCTACCACCCCGACCACCTCCGGTCTCAACCAATTCACCCTGCCTTCTAACGTTTCGCTGGTCGTCCATTATTTAGGACTTAGCCTGCGAACCCACAAGGCACGTAGGTCAGACAGTGGTCAAAATACTTTCAAGACCGCGATTAAAATTTAAAACATCTTATTTAATCATATATACAACACAACATATCTTAAAATAGTTTGCAAAAGAAATAAAGCTTACGGAACCGTGAGTTAAACTCAACACTGGCCTTAATTGTACATATCTTGACGGTCTTCAGTGGACAACCCAGTGGCTCTGATACCAAACTGTAACGCCCGTATTTTATAATAGTAAAATCCGAAGTCTAATTTTTATAATTAATATATTAATAATTATATGGATCGGGATCCCAAGTATCAAAATACTTGTTAAAAGTGTTTTACTAATATGTACATATACATATTTTTTTTTAAAATTTAGCGGACAAGCATTCTCAAAATACAGACTCCAAAATACTAATAAACCGAAACCCTCCAGGTTGCACTGCCGCGATATGTACAATCATGCCGAGTTCCACCTCACTGTTCCTCCAGCTTTGCTTTTCCTTTACCTCGTTCCTTGCTCAAGTGTGCCGGTCAGCCTGAGTGGAAGTGCAGCTCGACGTTTTATAGGGCCCTTAAACAAAGCTTTCAATCACAACTAATATCCTCTGATTCAATTACACAAATCAAATTCCCAGCTGCTGCCCAAGAGAATCGAAAGAGAGAGAGAGAGAGAGATTTCTATCTTTCCTTCCTTTCTTCAAGCTTAAGCAAAGCTTTCTTTCTTCTTCTTTTTTTTCTTTTTCTTATTTTAATTCCTTCACTAACCTATTCACAGCCAAATAATAACTAGAATAAGACAAAAGAAGTCTTGTAAAAGACCTTCTTGCCCCTCTCCAATAAAAGAAATAACTAAAACATCCCAAGGGTAAATTAGTCATTTTCCAAACCCCGAAAATACCAACACCGCTAAGACTTAACAATGATATCCCGAAAAATATTCTAAACCATATAAAATGCGACTCTCTATAGGCCCAACGTCGCTTCCACAGCTTCCGTACACAATCACAGAAATTAAGAAATTACATAAATAACATAATAAATATATATGAACTCAAATAAATTCCCATAATCGTATTATTTATTAATAATAATATAATCTCATACATGAACCCTAATTATTTAATAATTTAAGGTATTAATCATATGTGGTCTTTACATGCACAAACGAGGCTATCTGTCTCAACAATGGCCTGGGTGTAGGAGTGATTTTTCAGCCAACTCAAAGCTTCCCTTATGCCCATTATTTCGGCCAATTCAGGAGAAACTTTGCCAGGTTTCACACCAGCAAAGGCAGCAATCAAAGTACCATCTGCATTTCGGACAACACACCCGAAACCATGCTTGGAAGAGCGTTCGAAAATGGCTGCATCGACATTGAGTTTGATACCTACACTCGGCTTTAACCAAAGCTCCGAACCATCTCCATCTTTGAGAGGAGACAACGAGGGGATATTACCCTTACCTTGAGCTTTGAACCATTGATCAAGACTCAAATTAGCAAATGTAACCATGTCCTTCACGCTACGGGATCGCTGCTGCCATATGAGGTCATTTCTAGCACACCAAAGGGCCCAACACAACATCACGATGCTGTCGTGGAGATCAGCTTGCAGACGACTAAACATATCGACCAGCCAATGTCCGAGAGAAGAGGCTTCTCGACTTGCAGCAGCCAAACCAGCAAACTCCCAGCAAGCCCAGGCAAAATTGCAGGAAACCAATATGTGCAATTCGGTTTCAGCAAACACTCCACACAAAGGACATGTATTTTCAACCAAAGCCTTCTTAATACAGAGATTGACTTTGGTGGCAAGACAGTTAGAAGCCGCCCTCCAAACAAGATCTTTAGCTTTGGGAAGCACTTTTAGTGACCATAAAGTCTTCCAAATTTCATTAGTTTCTGACAAAATCGAAGGATGCTTCAAACTTTGGAGCAGATTATATGCACTTCGTACTGAGTAGAAGTCATTTTTCTCTGCAACCCAATACCATGTACTATAAGGGTACTTAGTTACCTTTATTTGATTTTCTTATATTTTTCAACTTTTTTTTTTAATTTTTTCATAAGATAACCTTTTTGAAAAAAAAAAAGAAGCCATTTTTACACAAAAAAAAAATATAAAACCCGTAATATTTATAATTTCCTCAAAAAGTTAATTATTTGGCCTTAGTGTTTAAGAATATGTAATATTTTTTAAAAGGAAAATTTTTTTAAGAGCCTCCTCAGCTGAGTGGGTCCTAGGCGTAGGCCTAGCTCATCTTAGCACAAGGTAGGCCTTGGAGTTAATGCATGACACTTGAATGTGTTTTTTTAGGGAAGTTTACAATAATATACATTTCGCATTTAATTTACAATAATAACGTTACTACTATTACTACGTTAGCCAAATCTGACGTTTTTCATATTTTTTTTTTCTTTTCTTGCATTTTTAAAAGTAGTTTTTTGGTTACTAATAGTGTTGATAAAAAACAAATAAGTTATTTTTATATCATATAATTTGAGATATATTTTGGTTACCTTTAAAATTTATTTGTATATATCTTAGTAATTAGTTAATTATTTTTCAGTTATATTATGGTAGATTATAATTTAAAACACATTTAGGTAACCTTAAAAATTATTTTTTGAAACTAATGAGTTACCATTTAATATAACAATTGCTACCATTTTATATACTTTTTTGTTATTTTGAAAGCTAATTAGTTATCATAAAATATAATATAATTCAATTAATATAATTCTAAAATTCATGTTAACTGATTAAGATTTAAAAAATTATAAAACAGTAACTAATCACTATATTAATAATCGAATGGTTTTTTCTGAAAAATAACGAAAAAATATATACTTTTTTACATTTTAAAATGTTCACATTGAAGATCTAGTAGATCACAATTATATTATGTTCACATTGAAGATCTAGTAGATCACAATTATATTTTTTTAAGAGAGAGAGAGAGAGAGAGAGAGAGAGAGAGAGAGAGAAATGTATAAATGAGGGTATATTGAAACATACTTAAACAAATAAAATATTATTGATACTTGAACAAGTCATTTTTAACAATTAGATCAAAAATAAGGTATCAAGTGCAAAATTCTCTTTTTATTATTTACTTAGTGTATATTTTTCAATTCAGTCCTTTATACGCTAATTTTAATATTTATCTCGTTTTATATGTTGCAATTTAGTACTTTTTTTTATACCAATTTGATAATTATGCCCTTTGAAAATTTTGTTCTTAATATTCGGCCCCCTAAATAAAATTTATGGGTTGACAATATGATGCATTTAGATGATATTGAACACTATTAGTATTTTTTTTAGTAATAATACTTGTTATAATATATATCTAGCATATGCATATATGTATAAATATATTTATATATGTATTTGTCAGGTGGGACATAACTTGTATGGATAAACTTGAGCCAGAATATTTAAAGACATATTATAAGGCAATGTTGGATTCTTATGAAGAATTTGAAAAGGAGCTTAAAAAGGAAGAATTATACAAACTTGAGTATGCAAAAGAAGAGGTATATATATATTCATATATACATATATATACCTTATTCACAAAATTTTATAATATAAATATAGAATTATGCATGGTTAATTACTAATTGTACAGATGAAAAGAATTATTGGAGCTTATTTTGAAGAAGCTCGATGGTTGAGTGAAGGATATTTGCCAAGGTTGGATGAGCATTTGAGAGTTTCATATGTTTCTTGTGGTTACGTTTTGTTGATAGCCACAAGTTATGTAGGAATGCATGATATTGTAACACATGAAACTCTAAATTGGCTCTCCAAAGACCCTAAAATTGTTTCAGCTTCCACTCTCCTTGCTAGGTTCATGGATGATATTGGTTCTCGCAAGGTATATATATATATAATTTATTAAAGAGTGATTTGCGGTTAAATCTTCCGAACTCTCAATTCACTTGTAATTAATCCTTGAACCTCAAATTTCGGTAGAAAAACCCTTTAAAGTATTATTATGTTAGCATTTTTAAGGTATTGTCTACAAAACTCCGTTATACCCTTATTTTACCTACGCAACAATGATCACTCAAACATTGGCCAATGTAGTTATATTTACCAAAACTTAAAAACTTATTAATCATTTTCAAATTAAATAAAATTAATAAATTAATATAACATATACAAAAATCATTACAAAAAAACATTTTTATCTTCTTATAACCCGCCACCAACACCATCACCCACCACCACCACCACCACCACCACCATATCCCCCAATCTGTTTTCCATATTCAAATTACACCAGAAAAAAATTAAAACAAAAATCACAATAAATGTTATGCTTTTATATTAACCAGTATGTCATTTTTAGTATTTTATTATTTTATTTTAGTTAACGTGCTCATTTGCATATTAAATGACTTGTATTATTATTATTATTATTATTATTATTATTATTATTATTATTATTATTTTATTATTAAATTTTATATTTATTTTTGTATTATTATTATTTTATATTCTTAATAAATTATTAAGTGAACATTAAATGACATATTAAATTTTGCATCAAGATTTACAATTATGCATTAAAGCATATTAGTAAAAGTTGATTTAAAACTACTTTTTGTGCTAAATATAACTCAAATTTTACATATATTATTGGAGATGGTCTAAGGACTATTGAGATAGGTTGGGAAATTTCAATGGATTTTTTATTTTTTATTCAAAAAAAAAAGTCCATTGAAATTTCCCAACCTATCTCAATAGTCCTTTTGAAATCAGTTGAGACAGGTCAAATTCTTGACATGTTTTAACCACTGAGATTGTATGTCCAATCTCAACGTGCCTAACAAGATCAATATCTTTTAAAATGACTATTATTTAATTTAATTAGAGTAAATGATTTTTTATATGATGATAACTCACATGTCTATATATTTTCTAAAATAATAAACATGAAATAATATTGTGTCTTTTTTTTATGTATATAGTTTGAGCAAAAGAGAAATCACATACCATCTACAGTGGATTGTTACATGAAACAATATGGGGTATCAGAGGAAGAGGCAATTAAAGAACTTAATAAAAGAGTGGACACCCACTGGAAAGAAATTAATGAAGACTTTATTAGGCCAACTGTTGTGCCTTTTCCTATCTTAGTTCGTGTTCTTAATTTTACAAAAACAGTAGATCTTCTTTACAAAGAGGGCGATGATCAATACACAAATGTTGGAAAAGTGCTCAAAGAAAGCATTGCTGCTTTGCTTATAGATTCAATCCCATTATAAATTAAAAACCATTATATAATACTTAACTAAATTACTTAATCTGTCCATTATATTGTGACAACTGAATACTATTATGTTTTTTAATGAATCAGTACTTTTATGGTTTAATAAACTTGTATCTTCTCTTTACTATTGATAAAATTAGTTAATTATTACAATTTGTTTTTAAATTTTTTATTATGGTGATCAAATCTTTATGTAGTTGTTGGGACTAAACTAAATTATTATTGTAAATATTATCTGGTTAAGTATAATTTTAATAAATGTGTTTAATTCAGCTGTTATATCCTGAAGAAAATAAATCTAAAATAGGAGACAATATTTGATATTTCATATAAAGAAAATGTTGATATATGGTATTATTTAATGATTCGATATTTATATTGTGTATATGTATATAGTACGTACTAAGTACTACGTTGATAATGAGTGTAATTTTTGTTGGATTAAAATTCTATGTGGACACATATGTATAATATATATATACTATTATAAAGTGTGATACAAAATTAAGTGCCAATTATGTTATGGGTATCAAAAGGGTATTAAATTGTCATAGAAATAATGTATAGATACCATAAATTAATTTATAATTTGTTGAGGGGCCGAATTAGAAATACCAAAATTACACATTATTTAATGAGCCTATAAAATAGGTAGTAGTCGCTAAGAAATACTAGGGTTTCTGTATTCTCTCCTTCTCCCATCAGAGAAAATACCTAAGAAACAGCGTATTCTTGGAAGATTGGCTTCAAGTTAGTTTTTCCGCTCATCTTTTATCATCATCTTCTTCTTTAATTTAGCAAAAGATTTATGATTTAGGATTTTTTATATTGAAGCACTAAATATGATTAGATCTATGATTATTTATATTTTTGAGTGTTTTATAAATCTTAACAATTTCTATCTTTAAGCTTAAGTGCATATGAGCGTGTTGGACTTCTCTCATTTGAGAGTGTTGGACTTCCAACGGGGCGAGTCTCATATAAAAGCTTGATTCTCTTTTCATATACTGTGAGGTTGCTCCCTCGCTCTGGAATAAACTTTGGAACAGTAAAGTGTTGGAGCACCATAAGATTATGTGGTGGTGTATTCTCTCCAGTTCCCTCCCTGTCAGGTCTATGATCAGGAAAATATTTCATATTAAGGATGTGAGTTGCCCTTCGTGCGGGAGGGAGGATGAATCTTTAGAAAACCTTTTTCTTATTTGTGATGTGGCTTTCCATGCCTGCAATCATCTCCTTGGGGTATTTATCCGGTCTGTGACACCGGAATCCGTATGTGGGAATGGGTCGAATTCATTTGGGACCTTTAACACAAGGAGATTGGTGCGGAGGAGGTTTTCCTATATGCATCTGTTGTGCTTGATACCATCTGGCGCACTCAAAATGACAAGGTACATAATAACTATATTGTTGATGTGAAGAAGTGTATTGACTATATATGTTCTTCCTATGCAGATTTACATGGTACAATTTTCCCTAACCTTAGCCCTTGTTCGAAGGTGAGCTGGTCTCCTCCACCTCAGGATTGGATCAAGCTAAATTGCGATGTTAAAGTGGGGCTTGATAGCATGTGCTCAGCAGTTGTTGTCAAGAACCTTCTTGGTAGGGTGGTTTGGGTTCAGACGTCCTGTGTTGACTTTTCTGATGCTCTTTGTGGAGAAGCGGAGGCCTGCTGTTTGGCCATTTCGACTGCTAAGGATATTGGTGCCAAGTTTGTAATTGTGGAGAGTGACTTGAGGGTAGTTATCAATGCGCTTAATGGGAAGGAGTCTCACTGGGTTATTGGAAACTATGTCTCATTTTGTAATAGTTACTCTCATTTGTTTTCTAGTTGTATTTTCTCTTATATTAGCAGGGACTGTAATTATGCTGCCCAGAATGTGGCTAAGTGGGCGTTTACCCACAAGAGGTTTGGGGTTATCCCGTTAACTTCCATTCCGACAAATACTTTATGTATATAATGACCGTGAGGTCTAACCAGTTATAGCTATTAGAGTACGCTTTTTCTTCAAAAAAAAAAAAGGAGCAGAGAGTCTTTATTGCTTTCATTGTCTCAAGCTTACTCATTTATGATGGAGATAATATGGAGCAAGCAATCATGGATTGGAAAACGTGATTTCAATGGTTGGAACCGATCCAATCCAATACATCTATTGGATCGGATCAGATGATTTAATTCGTTTGGATTGGATCAGATTGCCAAATTCAATATCCATTAAATGATTGGATTGAATCAGTTGGGTCAAAATTCATTATATGTGATCCAATGAACACTCCTTTAGCCTATTGCATTGATATTTCTTGATTTTTGAAGACACGTTCTATCGAAATTGAACGTAAGCAAAAAAGCTTAAAAAAGAAATTCTCGAAAGCCATCCAAAGAAATTCACCAATTGCTTAACCACTCTGTCTATGCCAATTGGGATGTCTCAACTAGAGGCCCTTCTCTTTACTAAGAGCACTCCTAACAGTTTCATTATTTTACCATTTAAAATACATCATCAAAACTCTACTTTTTTTTATTTCACAACACACTTTTACATCATACCATACATCAATTTCTTTATATTTTTTTTTCCATCCATCAATTACTTTATATTTTTTTAATCATTAAATTAATATTATTTTTATTTTCTACACTATTAAAATAATAATTTTTAAACATATATATACACCATACATAAATAAAAATATTATTTATATATTATTAAAATAAGTTTAGAGAATGAATTATTCATTCTACATGTAGAGCAAGTTACATTGGTTTGAGCGCATCATTATTATAAGTATATGTTATAAAGGAGTTGATAGAGACTTTTTTTTTATCACATTTAGCTAAAAAATTTAAAGAATCCCTATTACAAAGAGCTTATTGTGAGTGCTCTAAAGAGCGATTTTTGAGAGACGGTATGACATGTTGATTCTTTCTTAGTAAAATTTAATGTAAACATTTAATGAAACTTTACCAAAAAAAACAAACATCAAAAAAAGATGTAACGAATGAGAGTGAATCAACTAAAGGGCCTTTAGTTTGTTTTTAGAAGAGGGGTTGGAATTTATTTAAAGGATGAGCATGAAGAGAAAAACTTCTTCACTACACTGTAAAGTACTATACAATGTGTAAACCTACATAACAACTTATTCTCTGTTGAGAAAAAAAAGTAAAATATAACACTACATCGATATTTTAGCACACCAATAAAGATGCTCTAAACAGAAGGTTTTGTTACTAATTGTGGTAACATTATGTTGATATAGCCACAAGTTTTGTTGGAATGGATAATTATATTGTAACAAATCAAACTCTTCAATGGCTCTCCGAACACCCTAAAATTGTGAAAGCTTCCACTCTCCTTTCTAGACACATGAATGATATAGCTTCTCGAAAGGTACATACCATAATTTATATTCTTTATTGTAATTTTTTTTTTATGAGCTCGAAGAAGTATTTAGTAAAAGTAGGGTCATTATACTAATGGTTACCCGAGATGAACTTTTTTTTGGCGGTCAATGACCCTGAGATTAAAAAAAAGTACACCAAAATTGCTCAACCTATCTCGAAAGATCTTTTTGAGTCTCGTCAAGATAAGTCAAATTCTGACTCTTTTTTGTCTTATTTCGACAACTTTTCACCGTTGAGATTGTGTCTAATCTCGATGGCCACAAACAAGCTTGCCAAGAAAGGTTCCCCAACCCTTTTTTAATGGTTGTCCAAAATGGTATTTATTATTAGATAACTTATTTTTTTATAAGAAAATTTTCAGTTTTGTGAAAATTATAGTTTTTTTCTCATAAAAAGTTGTTTTATGTAAAAAAAATCAAAAGGAAAAAAAAAAAGAGATTAACAATTAGGAATTACATTATTCTTTACTTAACCTTCAATTAACTAGATAAATAATCAATTACCTTTTTGGGCTTATACTTTCAAAACTTTTTTTTTAAAAAAAAAAAATCCATCAAATAGTTTTTTTTGAAATAAAATTACTTTTGCAAAAGTAATATAAAAATCCACAAAATATTTGATTTTACTTTAAATATGATATATATATTATGTACATAGTTTGAGCAAGAAAGAAACTATACATATATACCATCATCAGTGGAATGTTACATAAAGAAATATGGAGTATCAATGAACTCAATAAAAGAGTTGTCAATTACTGGAAATAAATCAATGAAGATTTTATTAGGCCAACCGATGTGCCTTTTCCTATCTTAGTTCGTATTCTTAATTTTACTAAGGTAGCTAAACTTATTTACAAAGAAGGTGATGATCAATATACACATGTGTTGGAAAAGTGTTGAAAAAAAAGCATTATTATTTCTTTACTTATAGACCCAATCCCATATTTATATAATTAATTATTATTATTATTATTATTATTATTATTATTATTATTATTATTATTATTATTATCTAATACGTACTTAAGTTAATTAATACCTAATAACCAAATTTCTAATCTTCAAAAAAAAAAATAACCAAATTTCTATTTTATTTTTTATTTTGGTATTTAATTTTTTATTTGATTGCTCAAAAATTAAAGTTGATTTAAGCATACAATATGCATCAAATATAACAAAAAGAATCAGAAATTAAAATCAAAGAGGAAAAAAAAAAGAAACAAAGAAAATTAAAGAGATAAAAATGCAATAAAAACCATAAAAGAATAAAAAAACAGTGGAATGTGAGAAACCAGTTAGTAAAATAACTAAAATAAAAATAAATAAATAAAAACTAATTTCCTAAAATGATCAAATAAAAAAATTAAAACTTAAAACTCAATTTATGAATAACAATAAAAAAACAGTTATGAAAACTAGTTACTTAAAAAAAATCAGTTATGAAAATAATAAAATAATATGTGTGTCAGAAACTGATTATTTAAAATAAAATGAAAATTATTGTTCAAATATCATACAATAATAAAATTGATTTTATACAAATTAAAAAATATATAACATCATAAAATGGAGCAACCCCATTACAAAACAGTTAAAACCATGTGAAATGTACCGTTCCCACTTGGTCACCTATCCTGAAATTACCTCAGGTCAAGCACGCTTAACTGTGGAGTTCTTTCGTGATGGGCTACCGAAAAACAAGTTGGATCTTGTTAATATAGGGTAGTACCAATCAATCCATTTAGGACATCTTCAACTGTGTAGTCCCATACCTACACAGTCTCAGAATCAGCCCACTTGACCTTTCCCAGACGATGTGGGATTACACAGCTTACCCAGTATTTTCCCTTACGGATCACGGGACAACTGACTGTCACAATCTCCCCCTTACGGGGTCCGACGTCCTCGTCAACCCACTTTCTGGTTGGATCAAGGCTCTGATACCATGTGTAACGTTCCCATTTCAAGCCTTCAGTGGGCCTTACACCCATGGAATGATGGCTCTTATACACGGGTACGCCACTCTGGCTGCTTCATGGACTGACGACTGGCCCTATAATCTAACACGAGTGTTTTCAATGTGCTTTGTCCTCACTCGCACACTTCTTGAGAAAACTTCCTAAGAGGTCACCCATCCTGAAATTATCCAAGATCAAGCACATTAATAGTTTAGTTCTTTAGTGATGGGCTACCGAAAACCAGATGCACCTTGTTGATATAGGTAATACCAATCAATCCATTTAAGCCCTCTTTAACTGTGTAGTCTCATACCTACATAGTCTCAGAACCATCCCACTTGACCTTCCCCAGGCGATGTGGGATTCACTACAACATTTATTAGAAATAGGGGCGGACACATTACCGGCAGAGCATGTCTGCCCCTATTAATGGGCTTATTACTGGCGGAGTAGAACAAATTATTATTTTTTTAATTAAAATGAACAATAGCGGCGGACAGTAATTATTATCGGCGAAATGTCTCGCCGGTAATGGGCAATGTGGTTTGTGCGGGAAAATTCTCGCTTTTTTTCTACTTTGAAAATAATTAGCGGTGGACTTTTACCAGCGGATTCCGCCGCTAATAGAACAATAATTTTCCTATTTATACTATTACCGGCGGAAGCCACTAATACCGGCGGGTTTCCGCCGGTAATAATTTTATATGTATAAAAAAATCCTTCAAACCGATCACTTCGTCATCTTCTTCTTCTCTCCTTCATCTTTCATCTTCTCACTCCATCTCTTTCTTTCTCTCCATCTCAACTCATGTATAAAAAAAAAATTATATTTAGTTACATTTTTTTATTGGCGGGTTATATTTTTGTCGGATTTTTCGATTTGTATTTTTCGTCGGGTTATCTCGATTTGGTTTGGACGGGTTGGGTAGTTTACAAATTTTATGTACAGCCCTACCAGTTACATTACTGGCAAAAGTCCACTTAACTATATTATGGGCCGCAAAATTACACAGTTTAAAAATAAACTAAAAATTATAACTAATCAAAAGCCCACTTAGCCAAATAGAACTATTCCAATTTTTCATGTTAAAGACTAATTTGTCGAATATCGAAAAGTGTATTTTAGAGATTTACCCTGCCTGAAAAAGAAGATCCGTTACCTTAGCATATTAGAGCATTAATTATTATTGGGCACCAGTGGTGCTCAGCACTTCTAGACATGTCACCTTGTGATTGACTAGCGATATTCTCTAAAAATTGTTATGTCAAACTATATGGGATCTGATACTTAATTAGACAAATAACGATATTAACATATAAAAGGGTACTAACCACCACTAATACCTTTTAGCAGAGTTGCGTGTACTGACACAAAATTACAGTATGTACATTCTTTAGTAGACAAAATTTTGGGTAGTGTATATAAATGACCTAGAGTAATTAAGTAATAGTAATTGCTAAACCCATAAATATATAAAACCAGATTATTGGGGAAAACGTGGAGTAACTCTATTTCATTAAGATTATAAAGCTGAAAATACTTCCCAACAACTTTTTTATTTCATCTTTTAAAATATCTCACTAAAATTTAATTTTTTTTATTTTACTTCACATTTACACTCACATTAATTTACATTATATTATACATTAATTTTTTTTATATTTTCCCTACAATATTTAAATAATATAGTTATAATACAGAAATAATAAAATATTATATATTTTACATAATTTTTATTTAATTTTACACTTACAAATACATGAAAAAACATCATAAAAACAATAAAAAATTATAGCCTAAGCATAAAACTTAGAAACCTATATTTAGCTAAGCACTACTCATGAGGTAAAATTTTGAGCTATTTTAGCTCATTTATTGAATGTGTTTTTTGAAATTTTTTGAACTCTTAGCTAAGGGTGTGTTTGGTAACATTTTTTTAATCATTTTTTTTTTTTTTTAAAATTAGAAAAATTAAAATATTTTTCAAAATATATTCTATAAAACTGTTTTTACTTTCAATTTTTTAATTGAGAATCAAAATTTTGAAAAATTTGAAAACAAAAAAGAAAATCACTTTCAAAATTTTAAACAGTTTTTTATCAATATTTTAGATTCCCACCCCAACCTAGACCTTGGAACCCGAACTCCCCGACCCAGACCCACATCCGGACCCGACTTAAATAAAATTAACAAATTAAAATAAAAATAAAATTTACAGAACACACTTTTATTTAATTTTTTGTTTTTAAACTTAAAAAACAGAAGTAGTTGTTATAAAATACATTTTTTATTTTTCAAAAATAAAATTTAAAAAACAAAAAAAAAATTACTTTTATTTTTGTGATTAAAAATTTTAAAACTAAAAATATTAACAAACTTCACCTAAATTTTTACCTAAATAGTTATTTTACATTAATTATTGGGAGTGTTTCCAGTGGTTATATAATGTCTAAAATTTGACTTTTTAAAAAAGGTTAAGTAGCATTTATCTTTGAAATTAATGCTCCTGAGTTATGAAGTTGGGTAAGGATATTAAGAAACATTTTCCAATTTTTTTTCTCTTAAAAAACTTCTTATTTATGAGGTTCAAATCTAAACTGGCATTGATAATTAAATAAAAAAACCTATATATATTATAATAATGAAGTTGATTGAAAATTTACTAAAATCTTTAGTTGAATTACATCAAAATAATAGGAGTGATTTTGGAATCAATGCAAAGATACACTAATTTTAGAGGGTGCAAAAATTTAGTTTATTTTCTAATTATTGGCCAATTGTAAGCATGAAAAATAAATTTCTCTTTTATTTTTTTAGTTTTTTGGTCAAATGATTTAAGAATTTGGCAGATGATTATTTAACTCGTTCTTTTAATTTCAATTCTGATCGTGTCTCCAACAATAAAAAAAATGTCCCATTTGAATTACAAGTTATTGTGTTAACTAATTGCCATTAATGAAAGGGATTATTTCACAATTACACAAAATCAAAAAAATTACAAAAATACGATTTTACGGAATTGTAAATATTTTTACGATTTTTTAATTTTATTTACAGAAAATACGGTCTTTTTATGTTGTATTCTTATTAATTTGTTGTTGATTGTTTGTTATTTGTATGTTATTTTTTATTATTGTTTTAATAATATTTTCATGTTACTTTTATGTAGTTTTCTTGTTGTTTTCGTGTTGTTTCTAAGGAAAACCGTAAAAATGTAAAAAAAAAAAAAATATCTGTAAACGTAAAAATATATTTTTTTTACAAAAAATAGTGCCTTATGTAATTATCCCTTAATAAAAATCTTACTCTTCGCTAATTGCATAGACCTACCATCTCAACTACTTCTTATATTGGTACTATATATATAGATATCATTTTGCTCTTCATTTGTCCAAACAAGCCATTTTCTAAACCAAGCCTAGATATTTTGTTCAAAAAAGGAAAAAAACCTAAACATATTAATAATGTCAAATATTCAAGTCTTAGCTTCATCTCAATTAAGTGACAAAATTATTGCTCGTCCAACAACAAATTTTCACCCTTCTATTTGGGGCGATCGATTCCTCCATTACAATGTTTCAGAACAAGACTTGGTACGTAACATCAAATACTACATATATATTATAATCATAATAAATATGTGCATATATATATATATATATTCATGTTTTAATTAATAATAACAATATTTTATTGATTAACTACTTTTATTAACTTAGGTTTGCAAACAAGAAAGAATTGAAGAATTAATACAAGTTGTAAAGAAAGAGATATTATCTTCAAATCATGATCAATTGAAGTTGATTGACAATCTCCAACGTTTGGGATTATCACATCATTTTGAGAGTGAAATTGAGAAATTGTTGGAACAATTAAGTATCGGCACTCATCATCAAAATCATCAAGATCTACATGATGCTTCTCTTTGGTTTAGATTATTAAGACAACATGGACTTAATGTTTCATCAAGTAAGCTAATTATTAATTTCAAATATGTATTACATTCTATATGTTGTAATGACAACATTTTATATATTATATTAAATATGCAGGTATATTTGAAAAATTTAAAGACGATGAAGGTAACTTTAAGAAAAGCTTGATAACCGACGTTTCGGGTTTACTTAGTTTGTATGAGGCTTCACACTTGAGTTATGTTGGAGAAAGCATACTAGATGAAGCACTTGCTTTCACAACCACTCACCTTAAGTCTATTGTGGCAAATAGTAAAAATCATCCATTATCACATCAAATATCCAAAGCCTTGGAAAGGCCACTAAGAATGACCTTAGAGAGGCTTCATGCTAGGTTTTATATCTCAATCTATGAAAAGGATGCCTCTCATAACAAAGTATTGCTAGAGCTTGCAAAGTTAGACTTCAATCTACTTCAATGTTTCCACAAAAAGGAGCTTAGTGAAATTGTGAGGTACACATATATATTTGTTTAATTTTGGTTATATTAGTATATTTTAATTCATTTGATTAAAAAAAATACCAATTAGAATTTTTACCCCTTGAACTTTGACATATACTAAATTATATGTCCTTCTTGAATTTTTTTAACTGTTAAAAATTCTCCTTAAATTATTGTGATTGTTGGATTTAAGGACTTTTGTCCAATTTTATTCAATTTTACTAATTCTATGATTGTCCATGTACTAAATTATGTTCCCCAAATTTTGATATCTACTGAATGACCCCCTCGAATTTTGACATGTACCAAATCATGTCTATTAAATTTTCATCCATGTTAGACTTTCCTTACCAAAATTAGACAAAAATCTTTAAATCCAATAATCTCAATAGTTCAAGGGAATTTTTAACGGCCTTAAAAATTCAGGTGGCATAATATCAAAGTTCGGAGAACAAAAATTTTAATTAGCTTAAAAAAAAATTGTCACATAATTGTGCGTGTAATTTGTGAGTAATTCATGAATGGGTATATCATTACTTTTGTACTTTTTGTTATTAATTTAAATTGTTCTTATAATAATTAATTATTAGGTGGTGGAAGGAGCATGAGTTTGCAAAGAAATTCCCTTTTGCAAGAGATAGGATTGTGGAACTGTATTTTTGGATATTGGGTGTATATTATGAACCCAAATACTCTAGAGCAAGAAAACTTCTAACCAAAGTCATTGCATTGACCTCAATCACTGATGATATTTATGATGCATATGGTACTATTGATGAGCTTCAGCTTCTTACCAAAGCAATGCAGAGGTCTGATCATCTCATCTATCATATATATATGATTTCTAATAATGTAATATTATTATCTTTTAAATATTAATTGCACTTAATAATAATCATTGCTATTGTATAGGAAATTTTTAGAAAGAATTTAAAAAATATAGAAAAAAACAGCGTAAGTTACCAGGTTATTTTTTTATGGTAACTAATTACTCTTCTGGCTACCATAAGGGTATCTAGTTACCATAAAGATACCTAGTTACCCTTAATTGATTTTCTCATTAAATAATTTTTTTTGAAAAAAGTCAACTTTACACAAAAAGTATAAAAATCCATAAAATTTATAATTTCCTCAAAAAGTTAATTATTGGGCCCTAGTGTTTAAGAATATGTGATATTTTTTGAAAATATCAAAAATAAAATGGGATACTTACAAAAATATCGAAATTTGGGTTGACTTTTACAAAAATACTGTCACACGGAAAAGTTTTCAAAAATACTGTGTTTTTATAAAACACTAGTAAAACACAAAACAGAACAACTCAAAACAACAGTAAAACCACTAAAAAACACCAGTAGAACACCAGTAAAAACTTAACATAGTATACTGCAGTATGAAACTTATAAAAATACACAGTAAAAAAGTAAAAAATACCGCTTGACAGTATTTTTGTAAAAAAGTGGCAAAAATTAGTATACCATGTAAATTTCCCAATAAAATTGTATACTTTTTAAAGGAAATTTTATTAGAGACTCCTGAGCTGAGTGAGCCCTAAGCGCAGGCCTACCTCACCTTAGCACAAGGTAGGCCTAGCTTGGAGTTAATGCATGACACTTGAATGTGTTCTTTTAGAAAAGTTTACAATAATATATATTTTTTTGCATCTAATTTACAATAATAACATTATTACTATTATTACGTCAGCCAAATTTGACGCATCTGACGTTTTTCGATTTTTTTATTTATTTTCTTGCATTTTTAAAAGTAACTTTTTGGTTACTAATAGTGTTGATAAAAATCCAATTAGTTACCTATAAAAAAATTTATTTTTTTATATCATATAATACTTATTTATATATATCTTAACAATTAGTTCATTATTTTTAAGGTACATTATGGTTGATTATAATTTAAAGCACATTTAGCTAACTTTAAAAATTATTTTGGAAACTAATGAGTTGTAATTTAATATAATAAGCTAGCTACCATTTTATATACTTTTTTGTTATTTTGAAAGCTAATTAGTTATCATGTAATATAATATAATTCAATTAACATAATTCCAAAATTAATGCTAACTAATTAAGATTTAAAAAAAATTATAAAACAGTAATTAATCACTATATTAATAACGGAATGGTTTTTTTTTTCTGAAAATAACGAAAAAATATATACTTCTCACATTTTGAAATGTTCATGACATTGAAGATCTAGTAGATCACAATTATATTTTTTTTAAGAGAGAGAGATGTATAAATGAGAGTATTGAAACATACTTAAATAAATAAAAATGTTATTTGATACATGACCAAATTATTTTTGACAATTAGATCAAAGATAAGTATAAAATTCTCTTTTTATTATTTATTTAGTGTATAGTTTTCAATTTAATACTTTATACGCTTATTTTAATATTTATCTGTTTATATTTTGCTACTAGCTAGTATTTTCTAGTTATACTTGTTATAATATAGCTAGCATATTATAAATATATTTATAAATGTATTTGTTAGGTGGGACATAAATTGTATGGATAAACTTGAGCCAGAATATTTAAAGACATATTATAAGGTAATGTTGGAATCTTATGAAGAATTTGAAAAGGAGCTTAAAAAGGAAGAATTATACAAACTTGAGTATGCAAAAGAAGAGGTATATATATACATATAAATTTCAGCTCTATCTTCACAAAATTTTATAATATAAATATAATTATATTTTAATTGTACAGATGAAAAGAATTATTGGAGCTTATTTTGAAGAAGCTCGATGGTTAAATGAAGGATATTTGCCAAGCTTCGATGAGCATTTGAGAGTCTCTTATATTTCTTCTGGTTACGTTTTGTTGATAGCCACAAGTTATGTAGGAATGCATGATATTGTAACACATGAAACTCTAAATTGGCTCTCCAAAGACCCTAAGATTGTTTCAGCTTCTACTCTCCTCTCAAGATTCATGGATGACATAGGCTCTCGCAAGGTATATATATATATATAATTTATTAAAAGTGTCTTTCAAAACATGATAATGATTAAGAAGTTTTTAGTTAGTACTATACTAAAAAAAACGCCCTATATCGACGGTCTTGATCCTCCGAGAATGATTTATCTCGGTGGTCAATGCTCATCGAGATTGAAAAGGCCCCTATCTAACGAGTTTAAGAGCATCTCCAATGGAGATGAAAATACAACACAATGCAAAATTTACATCACAATAAATATTATGCTTTTATATTGACAATTATGTTATTTTTAATATTTTATTATTAAAATCTTAGTTAACATGCTCTTTTGAATTAAATAACTTGCATTATTATATTTATCTTTACACTAATATTATTATTTTATATTTTTAATAATTTATTAAATGAACATTAAATGACCTATTAAATTTTGCATCAAGATTTATAATTATACATTAGAGCACACTAGTAAACGTTGATGTAAAAATGTCATAAAACTACTTTTTGTATCAAATATAACTCACCTTTTACATCTCTTATTGGAGATGACCTAAGCCCATTAAAATTTCTCAACCCATCTCAACAGTCCTTTTGAGATCAGTTGAAACAGGTCAAATCCTCAACATGTTTTAACCACTTATTGTATGTCCAATCTCGACGGTCCTATCGAGATCGGTATTGTTCAAAGTGACAATTCACTACAAGAAATGTCACTTTTGCCAGCACATTTTTGTGCTGGCAAAAGTTGATATTGCCTTGGTAAAATAGAATTTACTTGTGATGTATTGGCAAAAGGGGGTTGGCAAATCAATGTTGGTATTAGAACTTTTGCCAGCATAAAATGAAAAGCGCTGGCAAAAATGACTTTTCCCAACGCGTAAATATGCTGGTAAAAGTTAAATTTTAGCCACTGCAAATGTACGCTGGTAGAACTTTGACCTCTTTGCCAGCGCAGTTTGCGAAATGCGCTGGTAAAAGTTTTTTTACCAGCACTGTTTTGAAAATTGTACGCAAGTGCACGTAATCAAGTAGTAAACTCACGCAAGTGAAGTCGAACCACAGGGAATTGGATTAATTACCACTAAACTGTACTTATGATTCTATTCGGCGAATCGATAATTTTCAAGACTTTAACAGAATAAAAGTAATTCAAGAAACTTAAAGAAACAAGTGAACATTAATCAAGATGAAAAGATAGGGAAGATAATCCTGTTGTTTGTTTACCCAATTGTTAATGCCTAATTGATATCCTTTTCTTGATGTGAATGACAGATTATAAATTAAACTAACTCTTTTCAGATCTTTTAGGTTCTAAAACACATGTTCTCTAATTAATCTCTTAATTAAACTCACATATAATCAGCATTAAGTAATAATCTAAGTGTCACATAGGTCATGCAAATACTCTCGTTTCACATAGAACCTCTATTATCCACTTTTAGCATTCTCAATTCTCACCTTTCAGATTTTGAATTGAGATCATAGAACATGTAGAAGGTGATCAAGCTTACACATGGAATTAAACACAAATATAGATAATTTCACAAATCAAGATTGAAGGAATGGCAATTATTCATTAACTAGGAAAAACTTTAAACAACATTCATCATCCTCCCTAAATGGGAAATTTAGCTCATAAAAATAATATAAACATCCATGATTAATTCTGAAACAAAAATAGACATAAAAGAGAAATAGAGGGTAAAAGAAAGAAACTAGATGGTGATATCGCTCTGCGTCTTCAATATTGCTTCCTCTCCTCCTTCATTCACTTTTCGGGCCAATTTCTGCTTCCCTTCGTTCTAACACACTAGCCTTTTAAATAGAAATTAGGGTTGCTACTTTTGAAAAAGTCAAAAACGTCCCAAAAATCTCGTTTTTCGACCCTAGTCGCGACTACATAAAGCCTAGTCGCGACCATAGGTAAAATACGAAAATAAAGCTCGTTGTCTGGATCCTAGTCGCGACCATGAAAAAGGGTCGCGACCATAGAAAGTGGTGGTCTCGACTACTGATTAAGCAAATTTGACAGCTTCAGCATCTTTAGTAAAATATGCATAACTTTCACATACAAACTCCAAATAAGTTGATTCAAGATACGTTGGAAAGAAGAAAAAGAAATATAAAACTTTTATGCTTTGACTTTTTCAAAAATCTAACCAGAACATAGTCAAATTTAAGCTTGAAGTTTCAGCTTTATTTTCTTGCAGAGAATTTTCTCTATTCTATAGATTGTTGTTTTCCGAAATTTGATCAATTGATATATTCCAAATGTGAAACCTGAAACCAAAGAAAACAAGCATAATTCTATTCTAAAAAGCATAACAAAGAAGGAAAACAACTATAAAAAAGTGACCCAAAACGTATGCTAAAAATAGCCTAACAAGCGCAGTAGCGAACTGTGCTGGTAAAAGTAATATTTCTTGTAGTGATTATTTTATTTAATTAGAGTAATTGATTTTTTATATGATGATATAGTACTCAAATAATATTGCTTTTTTTATGTATATAGTTTGAACAAGAGAGAAATCACATACTATCTACAGTGGAATGTTACATGAAGCAATATGAGGTTTCAGAGGAAGAAGCAATTAAAGAACTTAATAAAAGAGTGGCCAATTGTTGGAAAGAAATAAATGAAGACTTTATTAGGCCAACTAGTGTGCCTTTTCCTATTTTATTTCGTATTATTAATTTGACCAAGACAGCTGATTTTATGTACAGAGAAGGTGGTGACCAATATACACATGTTGGAAAGGTGTTGAAAGATAGCATTGCTGCTTTACTTATAGATCCAATCCCATATTAATTACCATTATGGTAATAGTACTTAAGTTAATTATAATAATCTCCCTATACATTGGGACAACTTGATAGTATTTGTATTGTAATTTATTTCACTAATAATAAACTTATCTTCTATTTATTTTTATTTGTATAATGGGAAAGGAAAATTCGAACTTGGAATATCCTCTTTTGAGAAAAAATGTAGAATCACTAAGTTATGCTTATGACGACACTTATCTTCTATTTATTAATAATAATGAAATCCTTTTGTTAGTTAATTATTATAATTTGTTTTTAAATTTTTTATTGTGGTGAAAATATTAAGTTGATGGTACTAAAATAAATTTATGAAAATTCTACAATATATTTGATGCATCTTTATCACTTTTGGTATCTGAAATAATTTTTTAGTCAATTTTTTTCTTATGGTCGCGTACGTTACAATTGTTTGAGATATCCTGTAAAATTTTCAGAAATTCGAAAAAAATTAACACGTTAAAAATATATTTCAAACAGTGTGTTGTAAGTGTGACTATTTTATTTTATACGCTTGTGAAAATATATTATTTGAACACTACTTTCTATATCGTAAATTATTCTGAATTTCTTTTGTATAACATACATGAATATGAAAAAATAAATTAGACTAAAAAATTCTTCTGGATACCGAAATTGGTAGAAGGTTCATCAACGTATCATTTTTAAGGAGGTCTATTGTAGAAGCACCCAATATTATTTAGTTTAGTAGAATTTTATTTTTAAGAAATTTTTAGTATAACTTAACAAAAAATTCTACAATGCACTCCAAAAAGGGGCTCACTGATACATTCTCTATTTGTTTCAGCATTTGAAAGAATTTATTAGTCTAATTTTTTTTTATACAGTCATCTAAGCTGTAATTATTTAGGATATATTTACACACCAAAAATAGGATTCAAACAGTCTATTTCACACGCGTAGAAAATAAAATAGTCTCACGTGCAACAGATTTATTAAACCCTATTTACAGCGTGTTAATTTTTTTTTAGAATTTCTCTAAATTTAGCAGGATGTCTTATATACAACATAGACAACCATGAAAAAAATCGAACTAAAAATTCTCTCATATGGAAAAATAGATAGAGGTGCATCGATAAACTCCTTTTAAGGAGTTATTTAAAATAATTTCGATTTTTAACAATACAACCTACTCCAAAAAAAAAAGAAATCCAAATTCGATCTGAGATAAACTCACATCCAAAATAATAATTAAAAGAAAAACCCCACAAATCTGAGATAAACCAACTGAAAAAAAAAAAAAAGAAATCAAACTCAATTTTGCGTTTTGGTCCACCCTTTGGTTTCGAGATAAAATGAAGGATGGGAGAGAAAGAGAGAACGCGAAAGAGACTGTACTGTGGAGTAGGAGTGTCAATGATGAGTTGGGTTGATTGGGTTAGAGGTATTTTAATGGACTATTGTGAAAATTTCAACATGCAAGTAAATGTATTATTTTCTAAGTAATTTCTCACGTAAGTAAAGTCAATCTACTAAAATTGTAACTAATTACTAATTACTGATTAATTGAATCTAATTTAGTTTTATTTAGTAAATAAATACTTGAAGTTTTGAATCACTAACAAATACCAAAAATTAATCACTTAAACAAATTAAAAATAACAATGATTTAGAAAATTAGGGATTCAATTTCAATTTTTTAACTCAATAATATAAGTAATCTTCTTCTTTTAATCTAGTGTGATAGATGATTATAAATTAATCTCTACATTAAGACATAAAATAACACTATCCTAATATAATACACACATATAATACGTTAAGCAATTGAACCATCCACATACATACAATCAAAGAAACAGAAAAGAATTAATTCCTCCTTAAGATCAACCAAAAAAATTTAAAAAATGAAAAACCGTGTTTTTGCAAATGTCAGTTGTATATAAGAAAATATAAAAACTGTACGCGTTTGCGAGCGAGAAAGTAATTCGCTACAAAGAAAACCGAACGAGCGAGAATATAAAATATTTGCAGAAAAATAAATAACTTGACACAAGAGATTTATACGTGGTATCAGTGTTCTCCCGAACACTCCTAGTCTACGGGGCCACGCCCAGAGAATGAAATCAATTAATAAAGTATCAAAATTACAAAGACAATTGACTTAAACAAGTTTAGACTCCCTCTAAAGTATTGCCGCAATCCTTTGTAATCCACTTTATGAATCTGACTTCTTGAAACACTTTCAAGCCCGAACTCCCTTCGTCTTTGAAGTGTGAGTGCTTACTTCCTCCCGAAGTAAGGCTTCAACAAGTCTTCTCCCGAAGACCAAGTGCTTACTTCCTCCCGAAGTAAGGCTTCAACAAGTCTTCTCCCGAAGACCAAGTGCTTACTTCCTCCCGAAGTAAGGCTTTATCAAGTCTTCTCTCGAAGACCAATCTCTTGTTCAGTCAAGTAGTTCTTCACAACCTCTAGGATAGAGTAAGAACAGAAATAGAACAACTAGAACCTAGATGAACAACTAGGCTCTCACAAAACAAAGAAAGACTCTCTTCTCTCAAAAGATAAATGTAGAAAATGAATAATGGAAGAGGTAATCCGAATGGTTGCTCTCTAGGCTCTATTTATAGATCATAGAAACCAAAGAGGCAACCACAAGTTCGAATTAGCAGCTGTACAAAAACTTTCCAAAAGAAACACGATCTGCTACATCAGATTCGGATGCTGACGAAGCAGATCTGCCCAGGAACGGGAAACTTACTAAAATCGGGTCCGATATTCTTTCAATGCTTGATTCCTGCCAAAAACAGATTAGATATTCTAATTGTATCAAGATACAATCGAAATCAATAAGGAAAAGGCAATAAACAAAGTTTCCCTAAAAAAGACAACTTTCCAAAAGAGAATTCCTTCCCTTTTGAGAAGTTTTCAACAAAGGAAAGTTCAGCTGAAAGTGCAACTTTCCAAACAAGGAAAATGGCAACTACAATCCGAATTTATAAGGTAAGAAATCGAATATGAATGCACAACAATCTTACCATAAATGGAAAAATTATTTTGTCAACTAACTTGCCAAAAAAGACTTTACAATCTCCCCCTTTGGCACTTTAGATGAACAAAATAATTTTTAACATAAAGTACTTGCAAGTTAAAGTTAGCAAGAGCAAATAACAACTCCCCCTGAGTAACATACTCGAAATTGTAAAACAACAAAACAGCATGCTAACTTTTAATCCAAATAAGTTCACAAGTACAAAACACAACTCCTCCTGGAAAAAGGGTCTAGAGTTGATAAAAACAAATTGAATGCTCAATAAAATGCACATTAATTAAGAAATATTTTGACAACTAAATTGCCAAAAAAGGACCTAACAATCTCCCCCTTTGGCACTTTAGATAATCAAAATATTATTAATTAACAAACACCTACAAAACAAAGTTAGCAAAATAAACATAAAAACTCCCCCTGAGAAGCACAACATTAAACCAAAATAAACAGCTAACTTTGACCAAAGATGAACACAAACACAAACACAAACACAAACACAAACCTCAACACCCCCTAGACAGTTGAGTATACAATTACTCCCCCTTTTTGTTTATCTATAAGGGCCAAAGACAAAATATAGAAATATGTCCAACAAAAACAAAAAGAAAGAAAACTTATGCCCCATAAAGCTTGATCAATGAGGACAACTGCTTGGACATCTCTTGCTGAACCTCCTCCATGGCAGCAAGACGATTGGAGCAGCAAGAAGAGCATTTGAGGGGGCTTGTTTAGATTCCACCATTTTCCTTTTTGGGATGCCCTAGGTTCTTTGTTCTCATCATTTTGATCTGAAAGAGACAATGAACAGCAAACAAGCAAGAGAGACAAAGAAATAGAATCGGGTAGGTGGTGAGAGTGAATGACAAAAATTGGTTGAAATAAACATGGGAGAGTTTAGCAAAAAGGAAACCAATTTCAACATATTTGAGAAACCACCAGCCCACGATTACAAAAGGAAACTGCCCACTCCTTGCAACTTCTTTCCCCTTTTTTTTTAAAAAAAAGAAACTAGAATTACCAACAATATTTCCAAAAATAAGTCAATCTTTCAAGATTAAAGACACATTACCATATAAAAGATCAATCTTTAAATGGAAACATATCAAAAATAAATCAAGGAAGAATAAATGTTGATACTTACCATTTAAGCACAAAATTTTCTTAGCCCATGAAACAAGTCACACGCCTCCCTCTCCTTTTTATTATTTTTTTTTTAATTTTTTAATTTTTTAATTTTTTTTTATTTTTAAGAGACCAGAAATAAAAAAACAATATGTACAATAAAGATATGTGATTCTAAGCAAGCAATGTAATCAAACATTATTGGAAATTGACAAAATAAAATACATGTTATGCTTTTAAAGAAAATAACTAATTAGTATCTCAGGAGCAAATCATACTTAATTGATGTTGAGGAAAAAGATATGCATGTTACTAAAGATTGTGAACCAGGATTATCAATTTAATTTAGTAGAGGAGACTTACAAATTTGAACACACTTGTCAGACATAAGTGTGTGCAGTGAAAATAGGATCATTGTCCTTGGCAAGATTTTTCATTTTCGCCTTTTTCAATTTGATCCCGCAACTGGATGCTATTACACCATACTGAAGGTAGCCCTTTTCTATGGTAGTGCATCCTCATCATAGTTGCTAATTACAATGTTCCAGCTTACTCAAAAGATGGCTTTCACACCTCAGTATGGGTAGCTCTATTCCAGCAAGGGGCCTGACAAGTCTGAAACAAAAATTGCTCAACTCTGTATAAGTACATTATTTAATCCTAGACACAAATATAGAGTAACATGAACCTTTTAACACAACATCACAAAGTATGATCAGACTGAGATCCTAACTAATTATATTCCAAAAGCATAAACATGATTTGTCAAAATACAATGATGAAAGATTAAGAGCTAGAGATGAATCACATAACACTATTGTACAAGAATTATGAACAAATAAAAATTAAACAATGCAAACTCCCAAAGACTTTCTGAGGGAGTCAAAGCGACTTGCATCTAAGGCCTTTGTGAAAATATCAGCTAATTGTTTTTTAGTATCAACATATTCTAATTGCAATGATTTATTTTCAACAAGTTCCCTGATAAAGTGGTGTCTTATGTCAATGTGCTTTGTTCTAGAATGTTGAACAGGATTTTTGGAAATATTTATGGCACTAGTATTGTCACAAAAAATAGTCAAAACACCCAATTCAAACCCATAAACAATCAACATTTGTTTCAACCACAATAGTTGAGTACAACAACTGCCAGCAGCGATGTACTCAGCTTCGGCAGTGGATAAGGAGATGGAATTCTGTTTCTTGCTATGCCAAGATACTAGATTATTCCCAAGAAAGAAACACCCTCCACTTGTGCTCTTTCGATCATCAGCATTTCCTGCCCAATCTGCATCACTAAAACAAGCAAGATTTGAATTGGTATCTTTCGAGTACCAAATTCCATAATCAGGAGTGCTATTAACATATATAATAATCCTTTTTACAGCTGATACATGAGATTCCATAGGATTACTTTGATATCTAGCACACACTCCCACACTGTAACATATATCAGGACGACTAGCAGTTAAATACAAAAGACTTCCAATCATGCTACGATAGAGTGTAGTGTCTACCTTTACTCCATTCTCATCTTTTGTTAATTTCAGTGTGGTGCTCATAGGAGTACTTGCCTGCTTAGCCGATTCAGGGCCAAATTTCTTGACAAGGTTCTTAGCATACTTGCTTTGAGATACAAATGTACCTCCTTCCATTTGTCTCACTTGAAGACCCAAAAAGAAATTAAGCTCACCAACCATGCTCATTTCAAATTCACTTTTCATTTGATCAACAAATACCTGCACTTCATGGTTAGATGTAGAACCAAAAACTATATCATCAACATAAATTTGAGCAATGATAAAATCAGATTTTATATGTTTGATGAAAAGAGTTTTATCCACACTACCTCTGTGATAGCCATGAGAAAGTAAAAATTGAGTCAACCTTTCATACCAAGCTCGAGGATCTTGTTTTAGACCATACAAAGCTTTTTCAAGTTTGTATACATGGTCTGGAAATTGAGGATCTTCGAATCCTTTTGGTTGCTCAACGTAAACTTCCTCATTCAAAATACCATTTAGGAAGGCAGATTTCACATCCATTTGAAACAATTTAATATTCAGAATACAAGCAATACACAAAAGTAAACGAATTGATTCTAATCTTGCAACAGGAGCAAAAGTTTCATCAAAATCAATACCTTCTACCTGTGTGTACCCTTGTGCCACCAAACGAGCCTTGTTTCTCACAATTGTACCGAACTCGTCACTTTTATTTTTAAACAACCACTTTGTTCCAATAACATTTATACCTTTTGGTCTTCGGACCAAAATCCATACCTTGTTGCGAACAAATTGGTTGAGTTCCTCTTGCATTGCATTGAGCCATTCCTCAAAGGTCATGGCTTCCTTCACATTTTTCGGTTCATATTGAGAAACAAAGCAAAGAAAGCTGATTAAATTAATATACGTCTGCGAGTTACCATGCTTTCTTCAGGATTTCCAAGGATGAGATCTTTTGGATGATTCAGTTTGACTCTGGTGCTTGGTTCTTTCTGAATAGAGTCAGTGATGATGTTTGGATGAGTCAAGATAGACGGTTCTGGTTCTCCAGTTTCAGTTGCGACGGCGATTCGTCATTTGCGGCATCGGCAATGGGTTCTGCCGCATCGGGGATCCGCCGTTGCAACTTCTGGAGGAGTATCCATGAGACTATCTATCTTGGCTTCTGTGGAAAACTCTGAAAAATCTCTAAAATCATCAACAACCACATTAGCTGATTCCAAAACAGTTTGAGTTCTCATGTTATAAACACGATAAGCTCTACTGTTTAAGGAATATCCAATAAACACACCAACATCACTTTTGGCATCAAATTTACCAATATGCTCACGATCTCTATAGACATAACACACACATCCAAAAACATGAAAATGACTTACATTGGGGCGCTTACCTTTCCAGATTTCATAAGATGTTTTTGAGGTACCTGGACGAATAAACACTCTGTTTATTATGTAGCAAGTTGTGTTAATAGCTTCAGCCCATAAGCGCTTTGTCAACTTCTTGCTATTTAACATCACTCTTGCCATTTCCTGCAATGTTCGATTCTTCCTCTCAACAACTCCATTTTGTTGAGGAGTTTTGGGAGCTGAAAATTCATGAGTTATACCTGTAGACTTGCAAAAATCATCATACACAGAATTTTCAAACTCCTTACCATGATCACTTCGAATTCAAACAATTTTCCCAATATTACAACCTTTCTCAACTCTTAATCTCAGACAAAGAGTTTTAAAGGCATCAAAAGTGTCAGATTTTTCTCTTAAGAAATCTACCCAAGTAAAACGAGAGAAATCATCAACACACACAAAGATATATCGTTTACCATTCAAACTTTCAACTTGGATTGGACCCATAAGATCCATGTGAAGCAATTCCAATACCTTTGAGGTATTGATATCAGACACAGGCTTGTGAGTGATTTTTAATTGCTTCCCAAGTTGACACGGTTCACACTTACCTTCACTTTCCTTACCAAGCTTGGGAAGACCTCGAACAATACCTGCATTTGACAATTTTTTCAGGTTTTTAAAATTAATATGCCCAAGCTTGGCATGCCACAGATCTGTGGTGTTGTTGATAGCTGAATGACAAGTAAACACAGGGGTTAGAGTGTAACAGTTATCATTGGATCGAAATCCTTGCAAGATACATTCATTGTCATTATTCAGAACATAACAATGATCACTATCAAAAGAAACAGTAAACCCTTGATCACAGATTTGACTGATGCTAAGCAAATTAGCCCTTAGTCCTTCAACTAACATCACATTTTTCAGTCTAGGTAACCCTTCAAAATTTAGAGTTCCCATACCAACAACTTTTCCAGATAGGCCATTACTAAAAGTGACTTCTCCACATTGCATAGGCCGAATGTTAGTCAAAAAATCCTTGTCACCTGTCATATGTCTAGAGCAACCACTGTCAAAATACCACATTTGAGATGCAGCAGTTTTATCAGAAAAACCAGCTAGACACTTCTTTTTCACCCATATTCGTTTCAAACCTTTATATTCCTTTTGAGATTTTTTCAAATTATCAAAATAATTTGTTTTAAACAGATTGTTCAACGTGAAACATTTAGGTCTGATATGTCCTTTTCTACCACAAAAATGACAAATGGGAACAAATCTTTTTACCTGAGATCTTACCCTTTTCGAAAATCCTAGAGATTTTGCAGCATCAGAAGCTGTTCTTGCTGCAACAGGCTGTGAAACTGTTACGACAGAGTTTGTAGCCTCAAGATGATTCGTTGGAACACTAGATTTTACAAACTTCGTGACTCCAGAACTTTCCATTCCATTAGAACCAAGGCCTGCGAAACCTCTCTGACCTGCATTCTGAGCTTTTTCAAAAATAGAAGATCCAAGATTAAGCATTTGAACATTTTTCAGAAAGTTATCAAGTTCCTTCTTTAATAGAGAGATTTTTTCATCTTTATCACAAAAACTTGTCTCATATTCTTTTATTTTCAAATTACACATTTCAATCTGATGAGACAATTTTTTATTCAATTTATTCAACTCTCTATTTTCAGAAGCAACCTGAATCCATTTTTCATACATGACTTTGTATGATTCACCAAGAGATTCTTCACAGATTTCAGACTCATCTGAATATGATTCCTCTTGTTTGGTGGTATTATTCAGACATACCAATCTAGCTTTCACCTGTGAATCACACAACACATTAGTCATAACAGAGGTTAGGGCAACATTTTCAGCAATATCTTCATCACTTTCGGTTTCATCATCACTCCAAGTGACATTGAAACTTTTCTTATTCTTTTTCAAAGTGTTTGCACACTCAGCTTGAATATGCCCAAGACCTTCACATTCCCTGTACTGAATTCCCTTTTTGTTAGAGACAGATGGTTTAATGAAAGTATTACCTTTTGAACCTTTCGAAATATTCTTTTTATTTCCCATCTTTTTCATATATTTCTGAAAATTCTTAGTTAATAAAGCAATCTCATCATCACATTCACTATCAGAATTTTCATTATCAGCAACTTTCAAAGCAATACTTTTACCTTTATCAGCAATGGATTTGGGTTTGTCCTTTTGTTTAATCTGTTGATTTAATTCAAAAGTACGTAAGGAACCCATCAATTCTTCCACTTTCATAGTGCTAAAATCTTTAGCTTCCTCCATTGCCAAAAGTTTAGTATCAAACCTTTCTGGAAGAACTCTAACAATTTTTCTCACAAGAACAGAATCATCAAGCTTTTCTCCAAGAGCAAAATATTCATTAGCAATGTCAGATAATTTTTCATAGAATTCGCTTAAAGTTTCATTATCGGACATTCTAAGCTCATCAAATTTAGTTTGAAGCATGATAAATCTAGATCTTTTCACATCGAAGTTCCTTCAAACTGAGTTTGAAGAATCTCCCAAGCTTCCTTAGCAGAAACACAAGATGATATAAGTTTAATGTAACCCTCACCTACACCATTAAAGATAGCATGCAAGGCTTTGCTATTGTAGGCAGATAGTTTATCATCTTCAATAGACCATTCCAGTTCAGATTTTATAGTAGTATTACCTGAAGAATCTGTCTCAACTGGAGGAGACCAACCTGATAGAACCATTCTCCACGCCTTCTCATCTTGAGATTTGATGAAGGCCCTCATTCTAACTTTCCAATAAGGATAGTTAGAGTCATTAAGCAACGGTGGTCTAGAAATAGAACTTCCTTCTGCAAAAAATGACATTGTAACAAAAACGTTATAGGACCACACTAAGAGTTTAGTGTCCCGCTCTGATACCAATTGAAAAACCGTGTTTTTGCAAATGTCAGTTGTATATAAGAAAATATAAAAACTGTACGCGTTTGCAAAAGAAAGTAATTCTCGCTACAAAGAAATCGAACAGTGAATATAAAATATTTACGTAAAAATAAATAACTTGACACAAGAGATTTATACGTGGTATCAGTGTTCTCCCGAACACTCCTAGTCCACGGGGCCACGCCCAGAGAATGAAATCAATTAATAAAGTATCAAAATTACAAAGACAATTGACTTAAACAAGTTTAGACTCCCTCTAAAGTATTGCCGCAATCCTTTGTAATCCACTTTATGAATCTGACTTCTTGAAACACTTTCAAGCCCGAACTCCCTTCGTCTTTGAAGTGTGAGTGCTTACTTCCTCCCGAAGTAAGGCTTCAACAAGTCTTCTCCCAAAGACCAAGTGCTTACTTCCTCCTGAAGTAAGGCTTCAACAAGTCTTCTCCCGAAGACCAAGTGCTTACTTCCTCCCGAAGTAAGGCTTTATCAAGTCTTCTCCCGAAGACCAATCTCTTGTTCAGTCAAGTAGTTCTTCACAACCTCTAGGATAGAGTAAGAACAGAAATAGAACAACTAGAACCTAGATGAACAACTAGGCCCTCACAAAACAAAGAAAGACTCTCTTCTCTCAAAAGATAAATGTAGAAAATGAATAATGGAAGAGGTAATCCGAATGGTTGCTCTCTAGGCTCTATTTATAGATCATAGAAACCAAAGAGGCAACCACAAGTTCGAATTAGCAGCCGTACAAAAACTTTCCAAAAGAAACACGATCTGCTACATCAGATTCGGATGCTGACGAAGCAGATCTGCCCAGGAACGGGAAACTTACTAAAATCGGGTCCGATCTTCTTTCAATGCTTGATTCCTGCCAAAAACAGATTAGATATTCTGATTGTATCAAGATACAATCGAAATCAATAAGGAAAAGGCAATAAACAAAGTTTCCCTAAAAAAGACAACTTTCCAAAAGAGAATTCCTTCTCTTTTGAGAAGTTTTCAACAAAGGAAAGTTCAGCTGAAAGTGTAACTTTCCAAACAAGGAAAATGGCAACTACAATCCGAATTTATAAGGTAAGAAATCGAATATGAATGCACAACAATCTTACCATAAATGGAAAAATTATTTTGTCAACTAACTTGCCAAAAAAAGACTTTACAAAAAAAATTATCTTTTTGTTGTGAGAGCATATTAGAGTTTATCTCACGTGGTTAATGTGTGAAAATAAAATAATATATATATGAGATAAATGGACTACACCTTTTACTGTCAGTTGGATTTGAGATGTAATCTGTATATCTTAATCACATTTTAATTCCAAATTTAAGCTTGGTATAAAAACCGAATTGAACTCTCTCCCTTTTAACCTCCATTTGAGATGGGATCCTCTAAAGTCGAAACACAATAGGGACAGTGACCAGTATCTATCTTGGAATTCTAAATTGACATTTTAAGTTTATTCTGTCTTTACTTTTAGATTTTGTTTGTGTGCTATTGTATATTCTACAGTCCACACAAACCAAACAATTATTGCTATGTTTGGTTGCACTGAATGATCAAAATTTATATTGTGCCATTATAAAATGACACTACAATGGTCCTTTTGCAATCAAATATTACATGATGCTTCTTGGAATGTGTTTGATGGAATGCCCAACAGAACAATTGTATCCTGGAACACAATAATTTCTGGATACCCAAAGTAGGGAATATATGAGTAGGCTTTGTCTCTTGTTTCCATGATGCAAATAAGGAATACGAAATTGAATATGACTCATTATTTAATATTGGTGCTTTCATTGAGAGAATCTCAGCGAGAGATTTCATTGTGAGCTCCGAAATATGAGTGACGAAGAGCTTCATCAATTCGTAGATCTATGGAGTTGCATATTGACCAGTATTTTAATTCTTAGAGGAAGCAAATACACGCTATGTTTGAACGCAACTGTCCATCAACAGAGACACCTTCGATTTCGACATCTTAGGCCCCAACTATTGTTCTAGAGGTCGACGACTCTACTAAACCAGTGAGAATCACAAACCCAGTGGATGTTCCTGAGGACGTTTGGCACATCAACGTTAATATGACTCTCACAGAGATGGCAGTGAAGCACCACCATGAGAGAATCACAGTTCGCCAGAGCTGGAGGAGAAGCTCTCTGTTCCATCAAAGATGCCTCTCATCACTCTCGATGTTTCAGCTTGATTTGATCAATGTAGATCCCAACCGATTCTGGATCAATCAATGATGGCTCGTAGAGCACCGAAGTCAGAAAAGTGTTGCGATATTTCACGCAAGTGTACGTATCGTTTCAAGTAGTAAACTCACCAGGAGTGAGGTCGATCCCACAAGGAGTGTAGTTAAGTACGTTAAAATTAAACTTTTACTTCTATTTGGCTAAATAAAAATTAAGAAAGAATGAAAAATAAAAAATAAAAACTAGTAAGAAGCAATTATTTAAGAAAATTGAAAGTTAATAAAAACTAGGGCTTCGATTTTAATTATTTTTATTGATTATGGCCTAATATGATTATTTTCCTAATGTTAATTTCTATGCAATAGCAGGCTTACTAAGGTAATTTATAGTCTTCTCAAATATATAAATCTCAATCATATACAAACTTTCTACTCTCGTGATAAATTTAACATGTAACAGGCATTAAGCATAGAAACCCTATAAGCTATCTAAACCATATAGGTACTCTCGTCCTATATCAAAAATTAGTTCTATTTCACTATAGCATAATTGACACTCACTTCTCAGATCTCGCATCAAAATCATTGCCAGTTAATTAGTGATCAAGCAATTAAAAGTAGTTAATCACAAATGAAATAGAATACATAGAAATTAGGGGGGAAAATAAATCATATTAAAACCATAAAACAATATTAAACAATCTCCATCTAACCCTAATTAAATGTTTAGTTACTCATGTTTATAAGAGCACAATCACACATATTAACTTTAAGAAAAGAGATAAAAATAGAGAAGAGAAGAATGTTGAAAACCCTCTGAAGAATACCTCCAATATTGCAGTTGATCTCTCCACTTTGCATTTGTATTCTCTCTGTTTTTCTCTCTGAAAATGCTTCCTTGAAATAACCTCCAGTTCACCATTTATATAGGTTTTCAGGAACTAAAAAGATAGAAAAATGCACATGTTAAATGCCTATTCAAACTAGGAAACCCCCAACACCCACATGAGAGAAAAATATGATTTTTGTGCTGTTTAGGGGGGCGGGCCGCCGCATGCTTGTGTTGGAGTTCGACGGCGATTTTTCTGCTGCGTTGACTGATAGTATTTGGGCCATAACTCTCTCGATATTGCTTAAAATTAGACGATTCAATATGTTTTGGAAAGATAAAAGAGAGATCTAGAACTTTTGTGTTTCGAATTTTTCCAAAATATAAACAGAAGATAGTCGAATTCAGGCTTAAAGTTTCAGCTTTGTTTTTTTTCGTAATTTTCTCTATTTTAAATATCATCTTTTTGTGAGATATTTTTATCTTTTTTCCCATCTTTTTCTTCTGATATTTTCCTAATATTATTTTGTTTTAAATCTGCAAAATTAAAAGATAACAAGCGTAAAAATGCTCCAAACACGATTAAAACTTAATTATAAATATACTAAACTTAATTTAAAATCAATACTAAAAGTAACCTAACAAAAAGATGACTTGGGCTTCATCGAACGTTTTGGATCTATACCTACAACAGCGAATTGAGCTCAAAGAACGCAACCGCCAGAGAAGGAGAAGATGGTATTAGTTCCATCGACTGAAACTAGCACCAACATTATTTTTGTTGTTCGTGATATGAACCAGATCTGGCACGCGTCTAGTCGAGTTCATCGTTCTGGATTTCAGAGCAATAATGGCGACCACAATTAGAGGAAGATAAAGTTAGTCGCTGAACTAGAGAGTGTTGTCGATGGATGGAGGAAAATGGTTACTGGCGGACGGAGGGAGGCATAGTCTCGCTGAATCGCAAAAGCTAGCCATCAGACGGTAGCTCTTGAGTTTATTGGGCTTGCTGAAAATATATCTATATATATATATATATATATGTTTGTGTGTTTATTGATTTGCTCAAAACAAATATACATAAGCACGTATATTTTCCCGTTTGGTAAGCTTTTTTACTTTTGACTTATTTTCACCGTTTGGATATGATTTAAAAAAAATGAAGAAATTACATTGTATACCCACTTTACTTTACATGTTTTAATTTTTACCTTCATTTCTATATTCTTTAAAATATACCCACTTTTATAGATGATGTCCTCATTGTAATGCCCGATCTTCTGAGACGACACACTCGCTAGTCCGTTTGAAATCATTTATAATAAAGACAATAAACTAATTTATTGAATATAACCAAAGCATGAGATCTCATTATTTTAAAACAAAAACACTTGATTCATTAATAAATTTTTAAACATTAACTTTTACAAAAGTAATCGAGTCATAATCTTTAACGAAATATTTTTAAACCAAAATATCGTGATAATTCCCTAACATGCAATCCACGTCTTGAGCTCGCCATCCTCACTATTCAGTTTTATCTTTACCTGCACATAGAGTATCTGTGAGCTAACGCCCAGTAAGAAGAGCTATGTAGGACATAACACCCCCCCCCCCCAAACTAGATAATATAATCCATAAATATAACAATTTCACAATATCAAATCATCCATACTGTGCTTGCGTACATATATCAACATATAACGTCAAACATTATTCTCATATACGATATAACATCCTATCACATTATAAACTGAATGCATTCTATACTCACAAACATGCACACACAGAACACACAGTATCTTATCGCACATTATCCTCACATACGATAATCTACTCCCACTCATGTTGATCAGACATGAAGTGTAACCTGCCCTGCCTTGTGCTGTTCTCACACTCGGCATCCAATAAGACAATCTCTTATCAAAAGTTCTACTCACCCATGATAGGATAACCTGCAAGTAAACCCATACAAGCAGCGAAAAAGTATATCCTGCTAGTGCTATGCTCACACAAGCAGCAAAAAACTTATCCTATAAGTGTTATTATCACACAAACAGTCAAAAGTCTTATCACTATCACACACTAATCACATTAGCATAAAACAACAATCCACCATAGAATAAAATATTTAAATACAATCCTATAATACAGTTGTATGTTTTAACATATACATCATGTGTACAGATGTACACTCTTCTTACTTCAGTTGTTAAGAACACCTTCTTGCTACTTCAAGCATCTCACTGAATTTTTTTGTTGAGAACTAGATCTTAAACATTCATTAACACAACAATACACTCAAAATACATTCAAGTATGAATCTCTGTACTCATAAAGAAACTTACGTAAAAATACATAACACATAAGCTAATTTCACTTGCATGCCACACCATTCATAATCATTTATCATTTTGATTCACACAAACACGTTGTATGTTCCCACATAAACATTTTTAACGTAAAACATGAATTCATACAAATGCTTTTTACGTGAAATTTTACTAAAAAATTATTTATTTACTAAATATGCCATTAGGTAATTATTTATCAAATTCAGAAGATATCATATTCTTTAACCATTTATATAGATCCTAAAACATATCCAATCTGCTTAGAAATATGTGTGGAATACTAACCATGATTATGTATAAATTTATATGTTAAAAATGAATAAAATTCTAATAAATAATTAACCAAAAATAGTAAAATATCTCAACATAGTCTCAAATTAATTCAAGACACCATAATTGTAACGCCCGTACTTTTATAAAAATATTAAATTTTATTTACAAGCGTTAAACGCGAAAAATCATAATGTCATATTTTTATTTAATACTTGAAAATGTTCACAACTAGCCAGTTTTCGTACAAAAGACATAATAAATAATAACTAAAAATAATTACGAAAAAATTTAATATCGTAAATAAATAAACAGAGCGCCCTAGACCGCCCGCAGTTATCTGGCCCTCAGCGAGTTCACACACACACGCATCCAAAGTTCCACTCGCCACAGCTGACATTCTAGACTTTTAGTTACCTGGGTCTGCACATAGTAATTATATATACATATATATATGTTATACACACATACATATTTCTAAACTCCTCATGCATAAAAGAAGGCACTAATAACGATGAAGAATAATTACCAAGACCATGTGATAGTCTTGATCAACAACTTTGATACTTTTAGTTCCATTTATCTCTCAACTAAGACCTTGCGTGTCCTTTCAACAAAATTAACACTATTTCAAAGCCTTGTCATAAGCTCCTAACTCTACTATTGCCATTTGTATAATAATAAAAAATCCAATATTCACTTAATAATACACAACATGCAAATAATAATAATTGAAATAATACTAACTGGAACAACAATAATAACAATAACTCACTAATTTATATGTCCAATATTTACGTAGTGGACTAAGCAAAAGAAAAGCCCATACTAAATTAGAAGAAGTCTAAATTAGAATAATAACATAATTCTCACAATTTACAAAAATACTATATTTAATGCTATCACTATTTTCACATTGAGGTATCTAGACTATTATAATAGAAAATAATAAATAAATATTTTGGTCATTACAATAATTATACTTTAGCATTATATTGAAGGTTCCCCAAACAGTGAATACAATTTTTTTAAAACCCAATTAAATAGTTAATCAGTCACAAATAATTATAATAAATACCTACAACAACCAATAAATTATAAAAACCTTTTGTTTCATATCATAAATAGTTATACCATTACAAAAATACATTTTATTGTTTTAGCATCACTTAACTATTTTTCATAATTATTTTAAGTATCAACTAAATAAATTCATGAAAAATACAAAAATGATCGAAAACTAAATCTAACCATTCTAACACAATTTATAGACTGTACCAAGCCACAAATAATTTACTTTGAATTTTCTGAGCAACCTAGGTATTTTTCATAATTAAATTAAGAAATAACCCAAATAATTCATGAAAAATACTTGACTGATTCAAATCTACCAATTTTGTAATAGTTTATATCTCATAAATAATCATATAAAATAAACTTAGATTTTTCTAAGTATTTTCCTAACTAATTTAATAATTGAACCAAATAATTCATAATAAATCGAATAATTGCAAAAAAAATCTCAAACTTCATAGTAGACCTAAAAATACCTAAAAAAAGTCAAGTATAAAAAAAATCTGAAATAAAACCTTTAAAAACCCCTGAACGGAGCTTTGCCGGAGTTTTGCCGATGGGTCGTCTTCTACGGCAACGGCGAGTTCCAAAACTCCCATTTTCTTGCTTTCGACGCCTCATTTAAATTAGGAATGATCCCCACGATGCTCAGAAACTAAACCCAATCCAATCTCGTCCAAAGAAACAACTAAAGCACGTCTAAAAAGAGTTGTCTTCTTTAGCTCCGGTGCACCACCGTTGATGGTGTCAAAATATTGGTTATGTGTTTTAGACGTTAAAGCTCCATTATTTTACGTCCATGCCTAGCCTTAGGGTCCCAAAAATTCAAATACAACCTCCTTTGATTCCCAAAACAACTTAAATACGTTCGAATCCGAATTCAGTTTAAGAACGGTATTTTCGAATGTAAACAATGATATATGTCGAAAGCTGCGATTACAGACCTTCTAATCACATCTAAAACTCCTCTTGGATGAAATAAAACTCAAAGAATTAATCTACAACAGCCCAGAAACTCTCAAACTCAACAATCCCAAAATCTCGCTTTCTCACCACTCGGTTTCGTTCGACCCACAACCTCTCTCTCTCTCTCTCAGCATCTCACCACCGTTTCTAAACCCTAAACGATCATATAAGCATCTTATATATAGTCCTAACCCTAATATAACCCTAAATCAATAACTTAAAATTTTAAAAATATATATATACATATATAACATGTACCGTATATACTAATATAATACTGATAATAATACTACTACTACTACTAATAATAGTAATATTAATAATAATAAATTAAGTAATATGCTATAATATATTTACCCATATTATTATTATTAATATACCTATAATAATATTCATAAATAATTAACTATTAAATTATCTCCAATAATTTAATTATTTATCTAGCATTATACACACCCTCAAAATAAAATTAAAAAAATAATAAAAAAAATTATTGTCACTAAGAAAAAATCACATACTCCAATTAACTAATAAATATTCGAAATGATAAATTATCCCCACTGGCAAACACAATAAACTAAAAGTATAAAGCAAATTATTATCCCTTTAAGAAAGTGGATATTACACTCATTATACTATTAGGTTAATGTAAATTATGTGTTAGAATTAAGTATAAGATGAGGGTGTATTATGCAACCCACTCACAGAAGTAGGTATTTGTTAGAATACTGTAAATCCGTATATATATAGCCCTAATTAATTCATGAGAATTAAACAAAAGGATTAAGAAATAGCGGAAGCGTACCGGAGTCCATAGAATCGATTTTTAAATGGTATGATCTTCTAATTTTTGCATCAAAGTTTTTCTCTCTAGAACCTGAGTTTTCTTGATGATGGGGATTCAAGAATACGATATGTGAAGCGATGCAAAAAATGGGGACCAATACATGTTTATTTACCAACAGACAAAACTGTTGGTAATATTTATTGACTATTTCTATTTGGCCCCTCATCAAAATAAAAATTGTTTTAATTGGTATCCACATATTAAAATCATGACAATTATGCCCTTAAGTCATAAAATTTATTCTAAAATAAACCACATAAATTTGACTTATTTATATGATGACCCAACACATATTTTATGTATACAATTGTGACCCCAATAACTTTTAACATGTTTATTTTAATGAAATATAATTTGAGCATATTTTTGATTAATGGATACAAAAAAAGGTATTTCTCAACTTATTCCAAAAAAAATTGTGAGTAAACTAAGAATTATATAAATTATTTTAATTCTAAAAGGAGTTTCTCAAAACTCTTTTTGAGAGAAGCTACAAATTCTAACTTAAAGACTTAAAAAAAAAAAAAAAATCCTTCATTTTTTATCCAAACACTTTTAGAAGACTTTTTAATTCTAAAAGCTAAAAAAACTTTAAGAAACTAAGTGAAAGGAGACCAATTTGTTGAGTCCAACATTGAGTGCTATGAGATGCAATGATAAAATAGAACTTTGCTTCATTGAGAGATTGACACTTTCACGAACAGTGTATTTCAGAAATTTATCTTATCTCGTCGAAGAGGACCTTTACCTAATATACTTGCCCTATTTGAATGTAAAAATATTGCTACAAACATAAATAAAAGGTTTGAAATTTCAGCAGTGAGAGTGGGGATCGAAGACACATCCAAGTGATATATATACTAAAATCAACTCCACGTGCATGTTTTATTGACGATGACTATTCAAATTATTACTTGGAAAACATGTTTGAGTTTTGTGTACAAAGACACAAAAAGACAAAAACAATATATATAGTATGTGCATTCTTTGGTTTGAAAAAAATCATGTATATAGTAACATTAATTGCTAAACCTATAAATATATAAAACCAAACTGTTAGGGTTGAGAAAATTATATGCGGGTCGAAAACAAATCGATATATTTGACACGAAATATAGAAGTGAGTCAATTAAAATATGACATGAACACGATACGATATTACATTTTGCTACCCCTAATAAAACCATATTGTTGGGTCGAGAAATAGGAAGTAACTCTATTTCATTTAGATTACAAAACTCGGTGGTTATAACACAATCTTTAAAATTTGACTGGTCGCTATCAATGATTAATAATAATTAATAGCAGGCCTCTAATGTTTACATAGTTGAGAAACATTAATATATTTAGTTTTTTTTTAAAAAAAAAAAATTAAAGATAGTTAAACAAATTTAAAATTAAAATAATAAATTGTATAAAATTTTAATTTAATTTAAAAAATTAAAAATATTTTATTTTAACACCAACATTAATACAAAATTCATTACTATTATAATTTTTCAAAATTAAACTACATAATACATAAATAAAATATACATAAGTTGGTACAGCACTATTAATTACATAAAAAAAATTTGCAACATTTTTGCCCTCTTAACCTTTTACACTATTAATGTGCCCCTTATGATATATGACTTGTAAAATATAATATTTTTCAAAATATAACTTTTACAATAACGTAATTTTTTAATTATATTCTATTGAATTTTATTATAAAATAGGTGAAGTAGAAAATGTTAATAATTAATAAGTGGAATGAAATACTCTTCACCCTTTTTACATTAATGAATAATAAAATAAAGACCTTTTTTTAAATAAAAAAATCATATATTTATTTGTACTTTTGTAATTATTAAAGTAACACATTGAGCAACAAAAAGTGAATATTTCTTTCGAAGTATCGGGTAAACAATCATATCGTATCGTTGTTAGGTCTAATTTTAGGTTATTTTAGAGTCTAATTTTAGGTTTATTTTTTATGCTTTATTGTTCGGATTTACGCTAGCTTATTTTTATTTTTATGTTAATTTTAGGTTTTAGATAAAGAGATTTTTACCTTTTGGTGAAAATATGTTGTTTTTCGGGTTTCTTGGTGATGAAATGATGAACTTTTGCGAAAGGGAATCTCGGGATTGAATTTTTTGACTTGGTGCAACCTAGATGATTTAAAAAGTCAAATTTTCAAGAATCAGCATCAAAGGTCACAACCTTTCGTTGAAGGCCATGACTCTCCAATTGTTACAGGAAGCGGATTTTGAAGAAAAGTCAAGAGTCACGACTTTCCCCTGAAGGTCACGGTGCTTGAGAAATTCAAAAGGAGTCGTTTTTGTAAGAAAATTTAAGAGTCGCGACTCTCGAAGTAAGGTCACAATACTTAGCTAAATTTGACTAGTGTCTTATTTTTGACCTAAAAATGATTGGATGCTAGGTTTTCATGATATATTCGACTTTGGAGTCAAAATTGAGAAGAGGAGGATGTCTGAAAGCATAGGACACCATTAGAGGACTCCAATTAGTGTTCTTTCTCATCTCTTTTCATTTTTTATGTTTTTAATTGAATCTTTGGATGCTTAAGAACTAAAAGAAAAACTAATTGGGGATCATAATAATCTATATTTTTCTACATATTATTTGGTAATTGATAATTAGTCATTGTGGCACGATACTTGGTCTTCCAAGATTATTACAAATTGTAACTGTGTGCACTTACATATTATTATTTTAATCGTACCAATAACTCTATACTCATCTTTAACCTCAAATTCTAGTTATTAACATGAGACTATCGAAACCATACTGTACACTATCCGGCAAAGAGAAAAAAAATCCAATTTTTTTCCAGACTAGATTTTCAAAAAATTGATTTTTCAACAACAAAAAAAAAAAAAAACTTAACTAATACTAAACATAACCTTCATTCTATAATAAAAATGACATTTCCTTAAGATTAGCCAGACAAAGTCCACAATGTTTGATATTTTTGGGTAAGTGGTCGAGGGGGTTTTGAACTCGCTTGGTGGTTTGAAATTGGGTTCCATGATTCGAATGGGTCTCTGGTTTTGGTTCTTGGCCGTGAAAAAACGAGAGGAAGTTAGGTTGAGAAAGAAAATGCAAAAATAGACACTAATTTGAAAGAGCATTGTTATTGAGTACTGGTGGTGTCTAGCACCTTCTAGGGGTGTCATCTTATGATTGGCTAGCAATATTTTTCAAAAATTATTATATTAAATTATATAAGATTCGTTACTTAATTGCATTGCTGATACCTTTTATTATTTTTCAATTTAAAAGAGTATTAAGTACTTTAGTTTTTTTTGTAAGCATGAAAAATCAAATCTCCTTTATTGTACTTTAGTTTTTCAATTTAAAAGGTTTGAAATTTCAGCACTGGTAGTGGGGATCGAAGACACATCCAGGTGATATATACTAAAATCAACTCCACGCCGCAAGCGGAAGACGACTCGAGAAAAGTCTACACTCAAAACCCTACGTGCATGCATGTGCTCATATAATTTTGGAAATTTGTTTTATTGACGATGATTATTCAGAAAACATGTTTGAGTTTTGTGTACAAAGACACAAAAAGACAAAAACAATATACATAGTATGTGCATTCTTTGGTTTGAAAAAAATCATGTATATAGTAATATTAATTGCTAAACCTATAAATATATAAAACCAAACTGTTAGCTAGGGTTTAGAAAATTATACACGGGTCGAAAACGAATCGATATATTTGACACGAAATATAGAAGTGAGTCAATTAAAATATGACATAAACACGATACGATGTCACATTTTGCTACTCCTAGCTAATAATATCAGATTGTTGGGCCGAGAAATAGGAAGTAACTCTATTTCATTTAGATTACAAAACTCAGTAGTAATATAACACAATCTTTAAAATTTGACTGGTCGCTATCAATGATTAACAATAATTAATAGCAGCATACCCTCCCTCTAATGTTTACGAAGTTGAGAAACATTAATATATTTACTTTTTAAAAAATAAAAAAAATTAAAGATAGTAATTAAACAAATTAAAAATTAAAATAATAAATTGTATAAAATTTTAATTTAATATAGCAAATTAAAAATATTTTATTTTAACACTAACATAAATACAATATTCATTACTATTATAATATTTCAAAATTAAACTACATAATACATAAATAAATTATAAGTTGGTACATGACTTGCAGCATTTTTGCCCTCTTAATAATGTGCCCCTTATGATATATATGACTTGTAAATAATATTTTTCAAAATGTCACTTTTACAATAACGTAATTTTTTAATTATATTCTGTTGAATTTTATTATAAAATAGGTGAAGTAGGAAATGATAATAATTAATTAGTGGAATGAAATACTCTTCACCATTTTTACATTAATGAATAATAAAATAAAGAACTTTGCCAGCACATTTTGTGTTGGTAAAAGTTGGTATTGCGCTGGTAAAATAGAATTTACTTGTGATGTGTTGGCAAAAGGGAGTTGGCTAATTCAATGTTGGTATTAGAACTTTTGTCAGTATAAAATAAAAAGCGCTGGCCAAAACTTCCCAGCGCGTAAATACGCTGGTAAAAGTTAGATTTTAGCTACTACAAATGTACACTGGTAAAACTTTGACCTCTTTGCCAGCGCAGTTTGCGAAATGCGCTGGTAAAAGTTACTTTTACCAACGCAGTAGCCAACTGTGCTGGTAAAAGTGACACATGGTGCCTAGCACCTTTTAGGTGTATCATCTTGTGATTGGCTAGTAATACTTTCCAAAAATTATTATATTAAATTATATAAGATTCGATACTTAATTGTACTACTGATACCTTAAGTACTTTAGTTTATTTTTTAATTATCGGCCAATTGTAAGCATGAAAAATCAGATCTCCTTTAATGTACGGGAGTAAGATATAGATTAATATAATATTGTATATTATCCCCATAGAGCGATTAATTAGAACCAACCACATCTACTTCTTATATTTGTACTATATATAGATATCATATATTGCCATTTTCTTCATCAACCAAAACCAAGCCTAAACACACACACACACAAAATATTAACAATGTCAAATATTCAAGTCTTAGCTTCATCTCAATTATGTGACAAAATTATTGCTCGTCCAACAACAAATTTTCACCCTTCTATTTGGGGGGATCGATTCCTCCATTACAATATTTCAGAACAAGACTTGGTACGTAAGATCAAATACTACATATATATTATAATCATAATAAATATGTGCATATGCATGTTTTAATTAATAATAACAATATTTAATTGATTAACTATTTTATGCAAATTATTAACTCAGGTTTGCAAACAAGAAAGAGTTGAAGAATTAATACAAGTTGTAAAGAAAGAGATATTATCTTCAAATCATGATCAATTGAAGTTGATTGACAATCTCCAACGTTTGGGATTATCACATCATTTTGAGAGTGAAATTGAGAAATTATTGGAACAATTAAGTATCGGCACTCATCATCAAAATCATCATGATCTACATGATGCTTCTCTTCGGTTTAGATTATTAAGACAACATGGATTTAATGTTTCATCAAGTAAGCTAATTATTAATTTCAAATATATATTACATTCTATATGTCGTGATGACAATATTTTATATATTATATTAAATATGCAGGTATATTTGAAAAATTTAAGGACGATGAAGGTAACTTTAAGAAAAGCTTGATAACCGATGTTTCGGGTTTACTTAGTTTGTATGAGGCTTCACACTTGAGTTATGTTGGAGAAAGCATACTAGATGAAGCACTTGCTTTCACAACCACTCACCTTAAGGCTATTGTGGCAAATAGTAAAGATCATCCATTATCACATCAAATATCCATAGCCTTGCATAGGCCTCTAAGAAAGACCATAGAGAGGCTTCATGCTAGGTTTTACATCTCAATCTATGAAAAGGATGCCTCTCATAACAAAGTATTGCTAGAGCTTGCAAAGTTAGATTTCAATCTACTTCAATGTTTCCACAAAAAGGAACTTAGTGAAATTATGAGGTACATATATACATACATATATATTTGTTTAATTTTGGTTACATTAGTATATTTTAATTCAATCGATTAAAAAAAAGACTAATTAGAATTTTTATCCCTTAAACTTTGACATATACTAAATTATTCTCCTTGAACTTTTTTAATCGTTAAAAATTCCCCTTAAATTATTAGAATGACTTTTGTCCAATTTCATTTAATTTTACTAATTCTATGATTGTCCATGTACTAAATTATGCTCCATAAACTTTGATATCTACCAAATCACCCCTTCAAATTTTGACACATACCAAATTATGTCTATTAAACTTTCATTCATATTAGACTTTCCTTACCAAAATTAGATAGAAATCCTTAAATTTAATAATCTCAATAATTCAAGGAGATTTTTAACAGCATTAAAAGTTTAGGGAGCATAATAATATCAACGTTCGTGGAATTTACAGATTCATGAATGGGAATATCATTACTTTTTTACTTTTTTGTCATTAATTTAGATTGTTCTTATAATAATTAATTATTAGGTGGTGGAAGGAGCATGAGTTTGTAAAGAAATTCCCTTTTGCAAGAGATAGGATGGTGGAACTGTATTTTTGGATATTGAATGTATATTATGAACCCAAATACTCTCGAGCAAGAAAGCTTTTGACCAAAGTCATTGCATTGACCTCAATCACTGATGATACTTATGATGCATATGGTACTATTGATGAGCTTGAGCTTCTTACCAAAGCAATTCAAAGGTCTGATCATCTCATCATCCATCATATATATTATTTCTAATAATGTAATATTATAATCTTTTAAATATTAATTCCATTACTATATTATAGGAAATTTTTAGAAAAAAGTTAAAAAAATATGGAAAAAAACAGCATAAGTTGGTTACTCTTTTATGGTAACTAGTTACTCTTATGGTTACCATAAGGGTACCTAGTTACCTTTATTTGATTTTCTTATATTTTTCAACTTTTTTTCAATTTTTTCATAAAATAACTTAATTGAAAAAAAAAACCCCATTTTTACACAAAAAGTATTAAACCCATAATATTTATTATTTCTTCAAAAAGTTAATTATTGGGCCCTAGTGTTTAAGAATATGTGATATTTTTTGAAAATATAAAAGAAAATTGTATATTTTTTAAAAGAAAATTTTTTTAGAGGCTCCTCAGAGTGGGTCCTAGGCGTAAGCTTACCTCATCTTAGCACAAGGTTGGCCTTGGAGTTAACACAAGACACTTGAATGCATTTTTTTAGGAAAGTTTACAATAATATATATTTTTGCATTTAATTTACAATAATAACGTTACTACTTTTACTTCGTCAGCCAAATCTGACGAATCTGACGTTTTTCAATTTTTTTATTTATTTATTTTCTTACGTTTTTAAAAGTAGTTTTTTGGTTACTAATATTGTTGATAAAAAATAAATTAGTTATTTTTATATAAAAAAATTTATTTTTATATCATATAATTTGAGATACATTTTGGTTACCTTTAAAATTTATTTGTATATATCTTAGTAATTAATTAATTATTTTTAAATTATATTATGGTTAATTATAATTTAAAACGGTAACCTTAAAAATTATTTTTGAAACTAATGAATTACCATTTAATATAACAAGCTACTATTTTTATATACTTTTTTGTTATTTTGAAAGCTAATTAGTTATCATATATTATAATATAATTCAATTAACGTAATTCTAAAATTAATGTTAACTAATTAAGATTTAAAAAAATTATATAAAACAGTAACTATCACTATATTAATAACTAAATAGTTTTTTTTTCTGAAAAATAAAACATATACTTCTCATATTTTGAAATGTTCACATTGAAGATCTAGTAGATCACAATTATATTTTTTAAGAGAGAGAGAGAGAGAGAGAGAGAGAGAGAGAGAGAGAGAGAGAGAGAGAGAGAGAGAGAGAGAGAGAGAGAGAGAGAGAGAGAGAGAGAGAGAGAGAGAGAGAGAAAGATAGAAAGAAAGAAATGTATAAATGAGAGTATTGAAACATACTTAAATAAATAAAAATGTTATTGATACTTGACCAAGTCATTTTTGACAATTAGATCAAAAATAAAGTGTCAAGTGCAAAATTCTCTTTTTATGTTTTACTTAGTGTATATTTTTCAATTTAGTCCTTTATACGATAATTTTAATATTTATCTTGTTTTATATTTTGCAATTTAGTACTTTTTTTTATGCATTTAGATGATATTGAACATTATTAGTATTTTTTTTAGTAATAATACTTGTTATAATATAGCTAGCATATGCATGTATAAATATATTTGTATATGTATTTGTTAGGTGGGACATAAATTGTCTGGATAAACTTGAGCCAGAATATTTAAAGACATATTATAAGGTAATGTTGGATTCTTATGAAGAATTTGAAAAGGAGCTTAAAAAGGAAGAATTATACAAACTCGAGTATGCAAAAGAAGAGGTATACATATATATATAAATTTCAGCTCTATCTTCACAAAATTTTATATTATAAATATAATTATGCATGGTTAATTACTAATTGTACAGATGAAAAGAATTATTAGAGCTTATTTTGAAGAAGCTCGATGGTTGAATGAAGGATATTTCCCAAGCTTCGATGAGCATTTGAGAGTTTCATATGTTTCTTGTGGTTACATTTTGTTGATAGCCACAAGTTATGTTGGAATGTATGATATTGTAACACATGAAACTCTAGATTGGCTCTCTAAAGACCCTAAGATTATTTCAGCTTCCACTCTCCTATCAAGATTCATGGATGACATAGGCTCTCGCAAGGTATATATATAAGTTTTTACAGTGTATTTGCAGCTAAATCTCTTGAACTCTCAAATAATTTGCGATTAACCCTTTAACCTCAAATTTTGGTAGAAAACCTTTTAAAGTACTATACTTTTATATTTACCATTATGTCATTTATAATATTTTATTATTTAATTTTTATTAACATGCTCATTTGCATTAATGACTTGTATTATTATTATTTTATTATTAAATTTTATATTTACTTTTGTATTATTATTATTATTATTATATATTCTTAATAAATTATTAAGTAAACATTAAATGACATATTAAATTTTGTATCAAGATTTACAATTATGCATTAGAGCACATCAGTAAAAGTTGATTTGAAAATGTCACAAAACTACTTTTTGTGTCAAATATAACTCAACTTTTACATATTCCCAACCTATCTCAACAGTCCTTTTGAGATTTGTTGAGACAGGTCAATTTCTCGACATGTTTTGACCACACTGAGATTGTATGTCCAATCTCGACGGGCCTAACAAGATCAATATCGTTCAAAATGACAATTACTTAATTTAATTAGAGTAATTGATTTTTTATATGATGATAACTGATATGTCTATATATTTTCTAAAATAATATTATTTTTTTTATGTATATAGTTTGAGCAACAGAGAAATCACATACCATCTACAGTTGATTGTTACATGAAACAATATGGAGTATCAGAGGAAGAGGCAATTAAAGAACTTAATAAAAGAGTGGTCACCTACTGGAAAGAAATTAATGAAGACTTTATTAGGCCAACTGTTGTGCCTTTTCCTATCTTACTTCGTGTTCTTAATTTTACAAAAGTAGCAGATCTTCTTTACAAAGAGGGTGATGATCAATACACACGTGTTGGAAAAGCGCTCAAAGAAAGCATTGATGCTTTGCTTATAGATTCAATCCCATTATAAAATAAAAACCATTATATAATACTTAACTAAATTATTTAATCTGTCCATTATATTGTGACAACTGAATACTATTATGTTTTTATGAATCAGTACTTTTATGGTTAAATAAACTTGTATCTTCTCTTTACTATTAATAAAATTAGTTAATTATTATAATTTGTTTTTAAATTTTTTATTATGGTGAAATCTTTATGTAGTTGTGGGGACTAAACTAAATTTATTATTGTAAATATTATATGTTTTAAGAATAATTTAAATAAGGGTTTTTTTCATAAATGTACAAGAAAAATAACATAATTGCAAAAAATGTGCAAAAAAAATTATTTTAAAAATTTATACATTTTGAAAACTTATTACATGAAATCATACATTTTAATCATTAAATAATAAAATATGTTTATTAAAACTCAAAATAAATAATTTTGTAAAATTAATTAAACAGTTTTATAAAAAAAAAAAAAAACAAGTTAAATATTTTATTTATTAAAAGATAAATGTTTATTATCTATTTTATTATGAATTATTATAATTTAATAAGATTTTTCTGAATAAATCAAATTTATAAACATTAATGTATATAAATATAAATCAATAATTAAAATTACTAAAAATAAACACGACACATAGAGTGATATAATAAACATATGTATTATTATTTTATTTATTAAATTAGTATGTTTAATTAATAAATAGAAAACAAAATAAACATATAAATAAAGTATTTTATATTATTAGTATGTTTATTATAATTGTAAACATAAAAATAGACATAGCCAGTTTATACTATACGAAAATAAGTATATTTTCTTTCTATTGTTTTTATATATTGATTATTTTCTAATGAGTTAGTGAACGAATTTTCTATTGAAGTACTACTACAAAAACCCCCTTTAGAGGCGGTTTTTAAGCCCTTTCATCGTCGGTTTTGACGAAATTCGCTACCGACGCTGATCAGGGCGACGCTAAAGGATTTTTAAAAGCGACGTCATTTATACCCCTATGGCATCGGTTATTATCTAGGAACCGAAGTCATAGGGGTATATATGGCGTCGGTTCCTAGCTAATAACCGACGCCATAGGTGGCGTAGGAATCGACGCTAAAACAAGCATTTTTTAGTTTTTTTTAATTTTATAATTTATTTTAATTATATATTTATTAATTTATATATTATTTTATTTAATTTAAATTACATATTTATTTTTTAAAAGGTAAATTAAATATTATTTATATTAATTTTAAAATTAGCTAAAATACATAATTTCATTTCATAAAAATAATTAAATATTACACAAATATTTATGTAAAATTAGTCCAAAATATTAATAAGTTAATAAATCTAACTGTAAGTTAATTTAAAAAAATTACATAAGGAAGAAAAATTCTTGGACCTTTCAACCTCAATCGTCACCATGAATCATCGCCATCAATCGTTCTATCCACTTTCGCTGTAATGGTAACAATTCAGTTTTTAGATCGTCTTGCCCCTTACCTCCAAACTGTTAAAAAAATTAAAAATTTATATTAGTTGATATATATGTATATTTTATATTTGTTATTATAATAAATACTATAATCAATAATTAAAACTTACAGCTTTTTGATCTTGTATGTAACGGTTGGGGTTTGCACGTGCGACGATGCCAGTCATGTATTTCAAAACATAAAAACTACATTCTTGGCTTTTAGGTTGTCTTGGACAATTTGCTAGTGAAATTCCTTGCCACGGGTCAAGATACTCATGTGCGTCCCCTATATATCTGAATGCACTGTTTTGAAAAATTATATCAGCATTTCAATTCATTAGTTAATTTAAATTTGTTACATAAGAAGTCATTAAATTATTACCTTCCGATCATTTGAGTAATTTCTTCGGGAATTGGGCGGCCACGTATAGGGTCTAAATGGATAATTTTCTTTGGCGTAACGACCTCTAGCGTCCAATGCGCACTACAAAATTATATTGGAATATAAGTAAGATAGTATCAAAATAATTTGAAGTCATAATATAGAAATGAACAATTAGCACTAAAGAATTAAATAGAGTTTACCCGATATTCCAAGGAATAAAGAACATTTGGTGGTTGTTATTCATCAATGATAACCAATCAGCCAATCGTCTTGCTGCATCGTCAAAAGACTGACTCTTCTCTTCATCGGTTTTCCCATGCACTACGAGAAGCTCTGGGTCGTAAAACCTGAAAAAATTTCTCATACCGTTGATGCTATCCCAGATGTGCCTGCCAAAAAAATTGTTAAATATTAGTGTCTGATAATAATTTGACTAGAATTTTGATATATAAGGTTAATTAGATTAAAGAAGAGTATACATCATTCCAAACAGCATTCCCTGGTTGCCGATGAAGTCACACGTAGTAACCTGCTGCAAATCCTCTCCAGATAACGTGATCTGGGTACGCGGTGCTATGAATCCTCGGGGTACAGGAATTGTGATTATATCACGTTTATCTTTGAGGTTCAGGAATTCAACAACCATCCATTTTAGCGATTTAGGGATCAAGTCCATCTTCTTTTCCGAGAACAATTCATCTTCCCGTCCACCACCGCCTTGTGGAGAAAGCATCGGAGCTTTCCCCTTCGACGCATCACGTCTTGAAGGCGGTTGAGCGAGTGGACCCTAAAAAAAACAGAACATAATATATCAAATTTTATCCAAATTCTACCGAAATTTCGGCAGCATAACAGTTGTAATTGAATGCCCCAAAAAAATCTAAACATGCCTGTATAACGACAAATAACACATATATAACAGTAGTTTGTTCATCCATCCCATCACAGCACATATATTCGCAGAACCTACTTCACTATGGTTGAATATTGAAGATATTCAAACTCCACTAATCATTAATAATTAATTTATAAGAGAAGTTACCTCGGATGTTAGAATTAAGTGTTTAGGCCAAGGAAGGAACATTTGTGATACGTCCCTAACATATCTGCACCCTTTAATTGGGATTGGGATTTCAGCGTCCTCTTGTAGCATTTCTGAAACTAGAATCCGGGCATGTGAATCATCGTAGTCCGTGCAGTGAATAGTGATTTTACCAACATACTCGTACAAATACGCTCGGGCCACAATGTTGTCGATGTTGTCAAAGCAGAGATGTACTTGCTAATTAAAGGCCGCATGGTCATCGAAATTGTACAGGAGACCTTGGTCGTTGAGGGAAATAAACTCCTCAGCATAAGTTTGTGGTTGACCCTCATCCTCACGAGCGTATAGTTGTGGAACATACGCCTCACCAGCCACCTCTCCTTCTTCCTCTTGTTCGGCAGTGTTTCTCTTCTGCTTAAGGGATTGGACTTCGGCTTTTAATTTTTCAATCTCCTTCGCTTGTCGAGCCACAACATCAGACACTTCCCTTTTCTTCCTGCCGAACAGTTTAGATGCCCTGGTCAGGAACCTGCAAATCATAAAATGCAAATTAGCTACAATTTTATTTGTGTAACTAAATAAATAACATTTCAAGTAATATCATACCCAGCAGCCCTGACACGTCCAGGATGCTCTGGTGTCCGGAGTGCCTAAAGTAACAAACAAAACAAACATAACAATACAGAACAAAGAAACTAACATAAACAATACAAAATTTATCCACCCATCCGACCGCAGTACATGTATTCGCGGAACCTACTTCACTACGGATGAATATTTAAGATATTCAAACTCAACTAAGCATGCATTGATAATTAATTATAAAAACAAAAAGTTAGCGGATGGATATACCTATTGCAAATCCGATCAACACCGAAATATGTCGACCCTCAAATATTAGCACACAACCTATAACATAATGCAATATACAACCAAATTAAAATTTTAATTATTAAATTACTTACTAGGTATTAAAAAAAGTAGCAAGTTACTAGTTACTAATTTCCATAGTTAATTTTTTTAAAAATAACATATACATATATATATATACATATATAATCAATTATATATCACACTACCATTATTTTAAAAACTTTAACTCTAAACTAATTAAATTCCTATACCTCTCATTCTCATTCACAACAAATATATATACAATACAAATACATAAATAGTATATACACAATATATAGACACACAACATATATATAAACACATATTCAATAATAAAATATAAAATATATACATATATATTATATATCAAGTAAATAAATATTTACCTTATAAACGCAATCCGGCGACAAATTGCGACCAAAAATCCGACCACCTATAGCACACACAATATAATATTAATAAAATAATAAAATCCTAAAACAATTACAAAAACGAAATAATACCAATGTACATAAACAAAATGAATAGAAAGCATATTTATAATAGGTTCGGTTTGATATATAGAGGGGAAAAAAAACTAAACTTTTTTACAGTATAGGTTTAGGTATTGAAAATAGAAGATTTTAAGACAAAAAGGGGTAAAATGGTTAAGAAATGAGGGAGAATGAGGTTGTTTTAGTGTTGGTTGGCGAGGGTTTTTTCGTGGGTTTGGGGCTGCTATGGGTGGCTGTTCTTCGTGTTCAACAAGGTGTGGAATGAGGAAGACGGTATTGTGGGGGTCTGATATATAACCCTATGGCGTCGGTTATTTTGTATTAATCGACGCCATAGGTGCCACGTGTCTACTGAAGGCAGCACCTATGGCGTCGGTTAATACACAATAACCGACGCCATAGGGTTATGAAAAAAAACCCTAATTTTCCCCAACCCCCAACTGACGGCATAGATATATATGTATTCTATACCTACGGTGTTTACCAAACAACCACCTCTAAATGTCAATGCAGATATTTTCACACCCTTTAGCTTCTCTTTTTATAAAATGGGTTGAAAAAAGGGAAGCTAAAGGCCTACATTGTAGTAATGAAGTATAATTCTTACATCAAAAAATAAATAAACAAACATAACTTTATAAACTCCAAAAATTATTTAATTAGAAAAAATAAACATGACAAAATAAATAAAGATAAAGATAAAGATAAACAATTTTTTTATATATATATTATTTATTTTTTAAAAAATTACTAAAAAATAAACATAACACACATAGAATGATATAATAAACCTATGTGAATATTATTATTTTGTTTATAAAATTAGTATGTTTAATTAATAGAAAATAAAATAAACACATATATAAAATATTTTATATTGTTGGTATGTTTATTATAATTGTAAACATAAAAATAAACATAGCCAATATTACCATATATATAATAATCAATAATTATTACCATATATATTATAAAACAAATTGAAAAAAAGTTTTTAATTATATAAAAAAATGTATGAGAAAATAATAATAAGTTTTTTTTACACATATTTTATAATTAATTAAAATAATGTATACACAATTGTAAAATGTCTTTTAAATAAATGTGTTTAATTCAGTTGTTATATGCTGAAGAAAATCAATCTAAAATAGGAGACAATATTTGATATTTCATATAAAAAAAATGTTGATATATGGTATTATTAGGGCCGGCCCTGAAAATTTATGGGCCCAAGACGAATTAAATTTTGGGGCCCTCAAAAATATATCAAAAAAAGAGTGTCATGGGATTTGAACCATGACCACATTATGTCCTCCACCTCAACCAACTAAGCTATAAATATTTGTTGTTTATATTACACTTAAATTTTACTTAAATAAAAGCCTAATAATTTTTTTTTATTTTTTTATTTTGGGCCCCCGGAAAGTGTGGGCCCTAGGCACGGGCCTAGCCCGCCTATGCCTAGGGCCGGCCCTGGGTATTATTTAATAATTTAATATTTAAAATCTCATGTGGACACATATGTATAATATATATATACTATTATAAAGTATGATATAAAATTAAGTGGGGTTTGAAATTTCAGCAGTACTAGTACTGGGAGTGGGGATCGAAGACACATCCAAGTGATAGGAAGACGACTCGATAAAAGTCTATACTCAAAACCGTACTTGCATGTGCTCATATAATTTTGGAAATTTGTTTTATTGACGATGACTATTCAGAAAACATGTTTGATCTGTTTTGTGTACAAAGACACAAAAAGACAAAAACAATATATTTATATATAGTATGTGCATTCTTTGGTTTGAAAAAAATCATGTATATAGATGATCTAGAGTAATTAAGTAATATTCATTGCTAAACCTATAAATATATACACTACAAGAAATGTCAAATATGTTGGGAAAAGTTTGTATTGCGCTGGTAAAATAAAATTTACTTGTGATGTGTTGCGAAAGGAGGTTGGCAAATCAACGTGGTATTAGAACTTTTGCCAGCATAAAATGAAAAGCGTTGGCGAAAAATGACTTTTCTCAGCGCGTAAATACGCTGGTAAAAGTTAGATTTTAGCCACTGCGCGTTGGTATAAAACTTTGACCTCTTTGCCAGCGCAGTTTAGAAATATGCTGGTAAAAGTTACTTTTACCAATGCAACAGCGAACTGTGCTTGTAAAAGTGACATTTCTTGTAGTGATAAAACCACACTGTTAGGGTTGAGAAAATTATACACAGGTCGAAAACGAATCGATATGTTTGACACGAAATATAAAAGTGAGTCAATTAAATTATGACACGAACACGATACGATGTCACATTTTAATACCCCTAATAAAACCAGATTTTTGGGCGGAGAAATAGGAAGTAATTCTATTTCATTTAGATTACAAAACTCAGTGGTAATAATAACACAATCTTTAAAAGTTGACTAGTCGCTATCAATGATTAATAATAATTAATAGCAGCATACCCTACCTCTAATGTTTACGAAGTTAGGAAACATTAATATATTTAGTTTTTTTTAAAAAAAAAAAAAATTAAAGATAGTTAAACAAATTAAAAATTAAAATAATAAATTGTATAAAAATTTTATTTAATTCAAAAAATTAAAAATATTTTATTTTAACACCAACATAAATACAAAATTCATTACTATTATAATATTTCAAAATTAAACTACATAATACATAAATAAAATATACATAAGTTTGTACAGCACTATTAATTACATAAAAAAGTTTGCAGCATTTTTGCCCTCTTAACCTTTTACACTATTAATGTGCCCCTTATGATATATGACTTGTAAATAATATTTTTCAAAATATAACTTTTATAATAACGTAATTTTTCAGTTATATACTGTTGAATTTTATTATAAAATAGGTGAAGTAGGAAATGTTAATAATTAATAAGTGGAATGAAATACTCTTCACCATTTTTACATTAATGAATATTAAAAAAATCCTTTGCCAGCACATTTTTGTGCTGGCAAAAGTTAGTATTGCTCTATATTTTTGTGCTGGCAAAAGTTAGTATTGCGCTGGTGTACATAATTTACTTGTGATGTGTTCGCAAAAGGGGGTTGGCTAATCAATGTTGGTATTGGAACTTTTACCAGGATAAAATAAAAAGTGCTGGCAAAAATAATTTAAATTTCTTTGCCAGCGCACTTTGCGAAATGCGCTGGTAAAAGTGACATTTCTTGTAGTGATAAAACCAAATTGTTAGGGTTGAGAAAATTATACACGGGTCGAAAACGAATCGATATGTTTGACACGAAATATAAAAGTGAGTCAATTAAATTATGACATGAACACGATACGATGTCACATTTTGCTACCCCTAATAAAACCAGATTGTTGGGCGAAGAAATAGGAAGTAACTCTATTTAATTTAGATTACAAAACTCAGTGGTAATAACACAATCTTGAAAATTTGACTAGTCGCTATCAATGATTAATAATAATTAATAGCAGCATACCCTACCTCTAATGTTTACGAAGTTGAGAAACATTAATATATTTAGGTTTTAAAAAATGAAAAGAAATTGAAGATAGTACTTAAACAAATTAAAAATTAAAATAATAAATTGTATAAAATTTTAATTTAATTTAACAAATTAAAAATATTTTATTTTAACACCAACATACATACATTATTCAATACTAACTATAATAATATTTCAAAATTAAACTACATAATACATAAATAAAATATACGTACATAGGTTGGTACAGCACTATTAATTACATAAAAAAATTTGCAACATATTTGCCCTCTTAACCTTTTACACTATTAATGTGCCCCTTATGATATATGACTTGTAAACAAAATTTTTCAAAATATAACTTTTATAATAACATAATTTTTCAGTTATATTTTGTTGAATTTTATTATAAAATAGGTGAAGTAAGAAATGTTAATAATTTATAAGTGGAATGAAATACTCTTCACCCTTTTTACATTAATGAATAATAAAATAAAAACCTTTGCCAGCACATTTTTGTGCTGGCAAAAGTTAGTATTGCGCTACATACTGTGCTGGCAAAAGTTAGTATTGCGCTGGTAAAATAGAATTTACTTGTGATGTGTTCGCAAAAGGGGGTTGGCTAATCAATGTTGGTATTAGAACTTTTGCCAGCATAAAATGAAAAGTGTTGGCAAAAATAATTTTTTTCCAGCGCGTAAATACGCTGGTAAAAGTTAGATTTTAGCTAGTGCAAATGTACGCTTGTAAAATTTTAACCTCTTTGCCAGCGCAATTTACGAAATGCGCTGGTAAAAGTTACTTTTACCAGCGCAATAGCGAACTGTGCTTGTAAAAGTGACATTTCTTGTAGTGATAAAACCAAACTGTTAGGGTTGAGAAAATTATACTCGGGTCGAAAACGAATCGATATGTTTGACACGAAATATAAAAGTGAGTCAATTAAATTATGACACGAACACGATACGATGTCACATTTTAATACCCCTAATAAAACCAGATTTTTGGGCGGAGAAATAGGAAGTAATTCTATTTCATTTAGATTACAAAACTCAGTGGTAATAATAACACAATCTTTAAAAGTTGACTAGTCGCTATCAATGATTAATAATAATTAATAGGAGCATACCCTACCTCTAATGAATACAAAGTTGAGAAACATTAATATATTTAGTTTTTAAAAAATAAAAAGAAATTAAAGATAGTAATTAAGCAAATTAAAAATTAAAATAATAAATTGTATAAAATTTTAATTTAATTTAACAAATTAAAAATATTTTATTTTAACACCAACATAAATACAATATTCATTACTAACTATAATAATATTTCAAAATTAAACTACATAATACATAAATAAAATATACGTACATAGGTTGGTACAGCACTATTAATTACATAAAAAAATTTGCAACATATTTGCCCTCTTAACCTTTTACACTATTAATGTGCCCCTTATGATATATGACTTGTAAACAAAATTTTTCAAAATATAACTTTTATAATAACATAATTTTTCAGTTATATTTTGTTGAATTTTATTATAAAATAGGTGAAGTAAGAAATGTTAATAATTTATAAGTGGAATGAAATACTCTTCACCCTTTTTACATTAATGAATAATAAAATAAAAACCTTTGCTAGTACGTTTTTATGTTGGCAAAAGTTAGTATTGCGCTACATTTTTGTGCTAGCAAAAGTTACTATTGCGCTGGTAAAATAGAATTTACTTGTCTTCTGTTCGCAAAAGGGGGTTGGCTAATCAATGTTGGCATTAGAACTTTTGCCAACACAAAATGAAAAGTGCTCGCAAAAATGATTTTTCCCAGCGCATTTAAGTTAGATTTTAGCTAGTGCAAATGTACACTGGTAAAATTTTAACCTCTTTGCCAGCGCAGTTTGCGAAATGTACTGGTAAAAGTTACTTTTAGCAGCCCAGTAGCGAACTGTGCTTGTAAAAGTGACATTTCTTGTAGTGATAAAACCAAACTGTTAGGGTTGAGAAAATTATACACGGGTCGAAAACGAATCGATATGTTTGACACGAAATATAAAATTGAGTCAATTAAATTATGACATGAACACGATACGATGTCACATTTTGCTACCCCTAATAAAACCAGATTGTTGGGCGGAGAAATAGGAAGTAACTCTATTTCATTTAGATTACAAAACTCAGTGGTAATAACACAATCTTGAAAATTTGACTAGTCGCTATCAATGATTAATAATAATTAATAGCAGCATACCCTACCTCTAATGTTTAGGAAGTTGAGAAACATTAATATATTTAATTTTTAAAAAAATAAAAAGAAATTAAAGATAGTAATTAAACAAATTAAAAATTAAAATAATAAATTGTATAAAATTTTAATTTAATTTAACAAATTAAAAATATTTTATTTTAACACCAACATAAATACAATATTCATTACTAACTATAATAATATTTCAAAATTAAACTACATAATACATAAATAAAATATACGTACATAAGTTGGTACAACACTATTAATTACATAAAAAAAATTTGCAACATTTTTGCCCTCTTAACCTTTTACACTATTAATGTGCCCCTTATAATATATGACTTGTAAATAATATTTTTCAAAATATAACTTTTATAATAACGTAATTTTTCAATTATATTCTGTTGAATTTTATTATAAAATAGGTGAAGTAGGAAATGTTAATAATTTATAAGTGGAATGAAATACTCTTCACCCTTTGTTTTACATTAATGAATAGTAAAATAAAAACCTTTGCCAGCATATTTTTATGCTGGAAAAAGTTAGTATTGCGCTGGTAAAATAGAATTTACTTGTGATGTGTTCGCAAAAGGGAGTTGGCTAATGTTGGTATTAGAACTGTTGCCAGCATAAAATGAAAAGTGCTGGCAAAAATGATTTTTCCCAGCGAGTAAATACGCTGGTAAAAGTTAGATTTTAGCTAGTGCAAATGTACGCTGGTAAAATTTTAACCTCTTTGCCAGCGCAGTTTGCGAAATGCGCTGGTAAAAGTTACTTTTACCAGCGCAGTAGCAAACTGTGCTGGTAAAAGTGACACATGGTGCCTAGTACCTTCTAGGCGTGTTATCTTGTGATTGACTAGTAATACTTTCTAAAAATTATTATATTAAATTATATAAGATTCCATACTTAATTTTACTACTGATACCTTTTATTATTTCTCAATTTAAAAGGGTATTAATATAATATTGTATATTATCCCCATTTCTTGTAGTGAGAGCGATTAATTAGAACCAACCACCTCTACTTCTTATATTTGTACTATATATAGATATCATATATTGCCATTTTCTTCATCAACCAAAACCAAGCCTAAACACACACACACACAAAAAAATACTAATAATGTCAAATATTCAAGTCTTAGCTTCATCTCAATTATGTGACAAAATTATTGCTCGTCCAACAATAAAATTTCACCCTTCTATTTGGGGGGATCGATTCCTCCATTACAATATTTCAGAACAAGACTTGGTACGTAAGATCAAATACTATACATATATATATATATTATAATCATAATAAATATGTGCATATTCTTGTTTTAATTAATAATAACAATATTTAATTGATTAACTATTTTATGTAAATTATTAACTCAGGTTTGCAAACAAGAAAGAGTTGAAGAATTAATACAAGTTGTAAAGAAAGAGATATTGTCTTCAAATCATGATCAATTGAAGTTGATTGACAATCTCCAACGTTTGGGATTATCATATCATTTCGAGAGTGAAATCGAGAAATTATTGGAACAATTAAGTACTGGCATTCATCATCAAAATAATAATCTACATGATGTTTCTCTTCGATTTAGACTATTAAGACAAAGTGGATTTAAGGTTTCATCAAGTAAGTTAATTCTTAATATCAAATTTATAACATTTTCATACACATATACATTCTATATGTTGTTGTACTGATGATGATATTTTGTATATGCAGGCATATTTGAAAAATTCAAAGACGAGAAAGGTAACTTTAAAGAAAGCCTAATAACCGATGTTCCAGGTTTGCTTAGCTTGTATGAGGCTTCGCACTTGAATTATGTTGGAGAAAGCATACTAGATGAAGCACTTGCTTTCACAACCACTCACCTTAAGGCTATTGTGGCAAATAGTAAAGATCATCCATTATCACATCAAATATCCATAGCCTTGCATAGGCCTCTAAGAAAGACCATAGAGAGGCTTCATGCTAGGTTTTACATCTCAATCTATGAAAAGGATGCCTCTCATAACAAACTATTGCTAGAGCTTGCAAAGTTAGATTTCAATCTACTACAATGCTTCCACAAAAATGAGCTTAGTGAAAGTCTCAGGTATGCTTGTTGCATAACGCATGCTATTAAAATACTTATTATCATTAAATATGATATATGGTATTAGTATAGTTTTAATATTTATGTTTATATATATGTGGAAGAGGTTTAAATAATAGTTACATCAAATATGTAACCACGGTGGTTACATTTATTTTTAATCATTAAATCATTTTTAAACAATTGTGATTAATTTAGAAATTAAATAAAAATAATCAATAAATTACCTGTAACTTGATACTAACCTGATTTTATTTATTTCTTTATAAATAAAAAATAAAAAATATTTATAAAAATTACTTATGAAAAATGTCTTATTAAATATTTTAATTAAAAAATTAATTTATTTTAAGTATATAATTAATTTGAGTCTAAAAATGAAATTTTTACCTGTTACTAACCTGTTATAGCAGGTCATAAAAAATGTAACCATTATAGTTACATTTTGAATGTAACCATTGAATAATTACCCATATATATATTTATGTGTAAGTTTGTATATATGTAATTCATGAGTAGAATTATCATTAAGTTATATTTAATTTTTTAAAAGATAATATTTTTGTTAATGCCCTGGCCACATCAGTATTAATGAGTCTGTCCATGCATGTATATATAATTTTATATTTGTTTAATTTTGGTGATATTAATATAGTTTAATATTTTCATTAACAATTTAAATATAAATTATGGAACTCAATATTTATTTATACTAAATATGATCAATCTATGGTGTGTGTTAGACACCTTAAGGTGGTACTCTTTTCCTTTTATTTTAGATTGATTGTTACTAATTAAGATTGTTGTTAATTAATTATTAGGTGGTGGAAAGAGCATGAGTTTGCCAAGAAATTCCCATTTGCAAGGGATAGGATGGTGGAATTGTATTTGATTGTTACTAATTAAGATTGTTGTTAATTAATTATTAGGTGGTGGAAAGAGCATGAGTTTGCCAACAAATTCCCATTTGCAAGGGATAGGATGGTGGAATTGTATTTTTGGATATTGGGTGTATATTATGAGCCCAAATACTCTCGAGCAAGAAAGATTTTAACCAAAGTCATTGCATTGACTTCAATCACAGATGATATATATGATGCATATGGTACTATTGATGAGCTTCAGCTTCTTACCAAAGCAATTCAAAGGTCTTATCATCTCATCCATTATATTTATGATGCATATGGTACACTTAATAATAATATTCCTATTAATTAGGCTTTAATAGTACTCACTTAATAATTAATAACATTTTTCATATATTTGCTAGGTGGGACATAAGTTGTATTGATAAACTTGAGCCAGAATATTTGAAGACATATTATAAGGCAATGTTAGATTCTTATGAAGAATTTGAAAAAGAGCTTAAAGAGGAAGAATTATACAAACTTCAGTATGCAAAAGAAGAGGTAAATATTTATAAATATATATAGGAAAATTGTGAACATTATTTGTCTTTGCTAGTATTTATAGAAATTATAACACAAATTTTTGTATATCATGATAGTTATAATATATATTTCACTTATTTTTGAAAAATTTAAAATAATTTATAATGTTGAAAATATGGTTCAAATATTAAGTTTCACGTGTGAAAAAAAAAAAACTGACACGTTTACAACTTAATATTTAAGCTTTGTTCGATCGACATCATAAATTTTTCAAAAATAAACAAAATATCTAGTATAAAAATTGAAAAAAGTCGTTATATATATAAAAAAAAATTAATAATCTATATTTCAGCTATAATTATTAATTGTGTCATTCTTCATAAAATATTGTAATATAAAATTTTAATGCATATATTATATACATAACAGATGAAAAGATTGATTGGAGCTTATTTTGAAGAAGCTGAATGGTTGAACAAAAGATATTTCCCAAGCTTCGATGAGCATTTGAGAGTTTCTTATATTTCTTGTGGTAACACAATGTTGATATCCACAAGTTTTGTTGGGATGGATAATGATATTGTAACAAATCAAACTCTTCAATGGCTCTCCAAACCTCCTAAAATTGTGAAAGCTTCCACTCTCCTTTCTAGATTCATGGATGATATAGGTTCTCGAAAGGTATAAATATAATTAATCAATTAATTAATTATTATTAATTTATGTATAATCTTCATCGTCAACTCATAATATAATTTTACATAATTTATTAATCGCAACTCCATTATTATTTGTTCAACCTATTTCGTCGGTCTTTCTAAGACTTGTCGAGATAGGTAAAATTCTAATATATCTTTGTGACATGTCTTAATGTTTTTAAATCGTCCGTTGAGATTCATATTCCAAATTAGCCCTTTCTTTTGTTTTGTGACATTTAGTTTATTTAATTAGAGTAATAACTTTTCATATGATAATAACTTATATATATATTTATGATTTTTTTTAATAATTAACAATAAACATGAAATAATTTTTTGATATCGTATTCATGTAGTTTGAGCAAGAGAGAAATCACATACCATCTGTAGTAGAATGCTACATGAAGCAATATGGGGTATCAGAAGAAGAAGCATGTGAAGAACTGAATAAAAGAGTTGATAATTATTGGAAAGAAATCAATGAAGACTTTATTAGGCCAACTATTGTGCCTTTTCCTATCTTAGTTCGTGTTCTTAATTTTACAAAGGTAATGGATCTTCTTTACAAAGAGGGCGATGATCAATACACACATGTTGGAAAAGTGTTCAAAGAAAGCATTGCTGCTTTGCTTATAGATCCAATTCCATTATAAATTAATAATCATTATTATGTAGTACTTAACTAAATTATTTAATCTGTCCATTATATTGTGACAGCTCAGTAATATTATGTTTTTTTTTATGAATCAGTACTATTATGGTTTAATAAACTTATATCTTCTCTTTACTATTAATAAAATTAGTTAATTATTATAATTTGTGTCAAAGAATTTGAATATACTGATGAGGTGTCATCAGAGGGCAAATCTGTCATTGTGAATGAGGGAATCCCGAGGGATATTGTGTGATCATTTGTGCAATCATTTGCTGCTCTAACAACCTTTCTGTTATGATTCTGTGCAATCATATGTGTAATACGTGTTACTTATGTATTGGTCATTTTATTTCCCCTATAATCTTGTTTTGTCTATTTAATGAAATCCAAGCAGCACTCTCTCGATTGAGCTGAGTTTTCCATCAATTTGTTATCTCTGTTAAATTAAACTTGGTATCAGAGCAAGGCTCTACCATGTCGACTGAGCAAAGCCAAACAGCTCAAGTCTCTCCTGCTAGACCAGGAAATGGGAACTCGCAAGGAAGCTCCGGTACACAACCTTCCATGGCAGCTGTTATTCCTCCATTGGCGACTCCTTTCAGTAACACTCTGAGTCAGCCCTTTTCTCTTAAGTTGGATCGAAACAACTTTTCGTTGTGGAAGACAATGGTCTTCACTATTATTCGAGGACACAGATTGGAGGGATACTTAAATGGTCAGAAACCATGTCCTCAAGAGTTTATTACAGTTGAAACAAAAAATGACAATAATGAAGCTGCTACAGAGTTACTTGCCAACCCAGATTATGAAGCTTGGATTGTTCATGACCAACTTCTAATGGGTTGGCTGTATGGATCTATGTCTGAAGGCATAGCCTCCGAAGTTATGGGATGCAGGTCTGCGTCTGGTTTGTGGTCTGCTCTAGAAGAACTATATGGTGCACACTCGAAAGCTAATATGGATGACCTTCGCACCAAGCTGCAAACTGTTCGAAAAGGAGGTCAATCCATGGTCGACTACTTGAGGCAAAAAAGGCTTTGGGCAGATTCTCTTGCTCTTGCAGGAGATCCATACCCAGAGAAACATTTGATAGCAAATGTGCTATCGGGCTTGGACATGGAATATCTTTCTATTGTTCTCTTACTTGAACATAGAACAGATCTCACATGGCAGGAACTACAAGGGTCTTTGCTTAGCTTTGACAGTAAGCTAGAACGATTGGGAGTTGTTTCACCTACCAACAAAACACTGGGAAGTCCTTCTGCTGCATTTGCTCAAAAGCCTACTCATCCAAACAACAGAGGAGGTTTTAATGGTAGAGGTGGTGGATATAACAACAACTCTGGTCGTGGCTATGGAAACAATTCGAATTATCCAGCTGGTGGTGGAAGGAACAACAACAGTAACAACAACAATAGAGGCAGAGGCAGATATGGAAGAGGAAACTCAAGACCCACCTGTCAAGTTTGTGGGAAATATGGGCACTCTGCTGCCATTTGTTACAACAGATATGATGAAGGGTTTATGGGTCAGCCTCCACAATCTGAGAACAATCAGCAGAGTGACAAACAATCTCACCTCACTGCTCTTGTTGCCACACCACAAGTTTTGAATGATGACAGCTGGTATGTAGATAGTGGAGCCACAAATCACCTCACACCCGAACCTGAAAAACTCAACAACAAGGTGGAATACAATGGTAAGGAGCATATGGTAATTGGAGATGGTAGTAAGATTGCTATTAAACATGTAGGAACTGGTATATTAAAGTTATCTGATGCCTCTCACTTAAAGTTAAATGACATGCTACATGTTCCTACAATCACTAAAAATCTTATTAGTGTGTCAAAACTAACTTGTGATAATAATGTCTCCATTGAGTTTTTCCCTAACTTTTGTTGTGTGAAGGATCTGGAAACAGGGATGGAGGTACTGCGAGGAACAATTAAGGATGGCTTGTACTGTTTTAGTCCTATACCAGCCTGTTTTCACACCAGCAGTGCATCCCAGAGTCAGTCATCTGCCCATGTTCACACCCCTCAATCTACCAGTAATAGTTTAAGTTTAAATTCCCTAAAGGATACATGGCATAGACGCCTTGGTCATCCATCGATTTCTGTTTTGAATCAAGTGTTGAAACTATGTAATGTTAAAACTAAGACTAATGAAACACATAACTTTTGTGATGCATGTCAGTTTGGGAAGTCACATTTACTGCCTTTTAAAAATTCCACTAACCGTGCCTCTCAAGTTCTTGAACTCATACATACAGATCTGTGGGGTGCCTCCCCAGTTGCATCACATACTAGTTATAGGTATTATATTCATTTTCTCGACGATTACAGTCGATACACTTGGTTCTTTCCTTTAAAACAGAAATCTGATGCACTTCAAGCTTTTAAACAATTCAAAAATCTAGTTGAAAACCAATTTGAGAGAAAGATTAAACAACTTAGAACCGATTGGGGTGGTGAGTTTCAAGCTTTTACTCAATTAGTCACTGATAGTGGAATATACTTTCATCATAGTTGTCCTCACACTTCTGAACAAAATGGGCGCGCTGAACGTAAACATCGACATATTGTCGAAACTGGGCTTACTTTGTTAGCACGGGCCAGTATGCCATTAAAATACTGGTCTGATGCTTTTCAGACTGCTGTGTATTTAATAAATCGTCTTCCTACCCCAGTTTTGCAAGGCAAATCTCCTTATGAAACTCTGTTTTCCCGTGTCCCAGATTATAAGTTTCTTAAGGTTTTTGGAGTGTCATGCTTTCCTTGTATTCGTCCTTATCAGACCCATAAGTTTCAATTTCACACTCTTAAGTGTGTTAATCTTGGGTATAGTGATGTTCACAAAGGGTATAAATGCCTCAGTCCACATGGGCGCATTTATATCTCTCGACATGTGATTTTTAACGAAGCTGAATTTCCTTGTCAAACTGGTTTTCTCAACACACAGCAGCCTGAACAATTTGTCAATATGTCCACTCCTCACTCCTGGTTTGTTCTACCTACTGATCATTCTAGTGTTGCAGGTTCCTCCACTGTCATACCTATTGTTCCCACAGCAGTACCTTCTCCACAGACTCCAACACACAATGTAAGTGAACATTCCTTCTCTGGATCTCCTATACATTATTCACCTTATGACAGTTTTGATCATGTACCCATTTCACCATCTGTCTTACCATCTGTACCATCTTCTCCAATCACAACAAATTCATCCCCGAGGCCTACACACCAACAGTCCACTGCTCCTATCGTACCTACTCACCCTATGATCACTCGAGGTAAAGCAGGTATTTTCAAGCCCAGAATGTTCATGGCTAACTCTCGTTTTGATCTGTCTGTTGTCGAACCAGCTACTGTGGCTGCTGCCCTCCAACATAAGGGGTGGAATGCAGCCATGAACACAGAATTTGGAGCTCTCAAACGCAAAGGCACCTGGATACTTGTTCCTCCATCTGATGCCTACAATATAATCGGGTGCAAATGGATTTTTAAAATTAAGTACAATGCAGATGGGAGTTATCAAAGACTCAAGGCACGTCTCGTGGCCAAGGGCTTTCATCAAAGACCGGGAATCGACTTTGGAGAGACTTTCAGTCCAGTTGTTAAAGCTGCAACTATTCGTGTGGTTCTTACCATTGCAGCCTCTTATGACTGGGAAGTAAGGCAGTTAGACATCAATAACGCGTTTCTAAATGGTGTTCTTGATGAGGATGTCTACATGTGCCAACCACCTGGCTTTGAAGATGAACACAATCCACATTTTGTGTGCAAGTTAAATAAATCCATATACGGGTTAAAACAAGCCCCGAGGGCATGGTATGACAAACTCAAGACAACCCTCATTCAGTGGAAATTTGAGAATTCTAAAGCTGATGCTTCTTTCTTCTTGCTGAAACAAACAAACTATGTCATCATGGTCCTTGTGTACGTGGATGACATAATTGTGACTGGGAATAACACCAAGGAATTGAATGTCTTCATTGACAAACTTAATACAACCTTTTCTCTCAAAGATCTTGGGGCATTACACTACTTTCTGGGAATTGAGGTTTTCAGAGACAACACTGGTTTTTATCTCTCACAAGGCAAGTATATTGCTGAACTGCTTCAAAAGGTTCAAATGGAAAACACAAAGCCGAGTGTTACACCAATCACTGCTGGAAAGCCCCTGTCCATTAGTGATGGTGAACCACTCAAACATCCAACATTGTACAGAAGTGTGATTGGAGCTCTCCAATACTTGAGTCACACTAGACCCGATATATCCTTTGCCGTAAACAAATTGAGTCAGTTTCTTAAGCAGCCTACAGATGTCCATTGGGGGGCAGCCAAGAGAATCCTCAGGTATCTCAAAGGTAGTATGCATCATGGCCTTCATCTTGCCCCAAGTGACAATCTGTCCATGGTAGGATTCTCGGATGCCGACTGGGCCTCATGCCCTGATGACAGAAAGTCAGTAGCAGGCTATTGTGTTTTTCTTGGTGAATCCTTGATCTCTTGGTCTTCAAAGAAACAAAATGTTGTAGCTCGGTCTAGCACCGAGTCAGAGTATCGGGCTCTATCTCAACTAGCTGCAGAAATAGCTTGGCTGCAGAGTCTTCTAACTGAGATGAAACTTAAGCTGCCCTCTGCACCAGTAATTTGGTGTGACAATTTAAGTGCAAGTGCACTTGCTGCCAACCCAGTGTACCACGCAAGAACGAAACACATCGAACTAGATGTGCATTTTGTAAGAGACAAAGTGTTGGCCAAAGAGTTAGAAATTCGCTATGTTCCATCACATGATCAGATCGCAGATTGTTTAACAAAAGGCCTGTCTCCTACCAGGTTCAAATTCTTAACAGACAAACTTCATGTGACAGAGTCACCCTTTCGTTTGAGGGGTGGTGTCAAAGAATTTGAATATACTGATGAGGTGTCATCAGAGGGCAAATCTGTCATTGTGAATGAGGGAATCCCGAGGGATATTGTGTGATCATTTGTGCAATCATTTGCTGCTCTAACAACCTTTCTGTTATGATTCTGTGCAATCATATGTGTAATACGTGTTACTTATGTATTGGTCATTTTATTTCCCCTGTAATCTTGTTTTGTCTATTTAATGAAATCCAAGCAGCACTCTCTCGATTGAGCTGAGTTTTCCATCAATTTGTTATCTCTGTTAAATTAAACTATTTGTTTTTAAATTTTTTATTATATGGTGAAATCTTTATGTAGTTGTTGAGATTAAACTAAATTTATTATTGTAAATATTATCTCGTTTAAGTATAATTTTAATAAATGTGTTTAATTTAGTTGTTCTTTATAATTGAGATTGTATAACTTATTTTTAAAATATATATATATTTGTATATACCGGTGAAAATGGAACTCCTTATAATGTAAGCTGATGGTGTTATTAGTCACACAATTCAATAATGTACCAATAATAAAATAAGCAATGGAAAATTACATCTAGATCAAGACCATCTCGACTTAGGGCAAAATTTCAAAAGAGGGCCTTTTTTTTTTTAAGCAAAATTCAATAAAGGGGTAAGTTGAAAAATGCCTCTTTTATTAATCAATTAACCAAATTTGCCTCTAATTTTATATTTATTTGAAACAAACCTCTTTTTATATGTATTGTACCCAGAATACCCTGACATAAGAGAGTCACATGGAGAGTATCTTGAAGTGACAGGGGCAAAATTGGTACAATGTTTAAAAAAAGAGGTAAAAATGATAGACTTTAAAAAAGAGGGTAAAAATGAGAGAGGACAATATAAAAAGGGTATAGAGTGTAATTTCCTCTTCAATAAATGTTTAAACATTAAACATAATGGGTCCACTTATGATCAAATGACTGAAAGCCCACATGTACAACATTGTAAATCTAGGCAACCTCATAAATACCCAGAGCTTACTCACTTTCCATGGCCCGATAATGTTGTTAGTTCTGGGCTGGCTGAAGAGCTTATGGGGCTCCCATTGACAAATTTGAACCCGTTCCAACATTATTCCATGATCCGGTTGATGTGTCTAATCAGGTGCATCCATGTCCTCAACCAAAAAAGATAAAAGCCAGCTTGAACCTTATGCCTTTTGTCCTTAGAAATTTGAATTCGGTGAGGGAATTCGATCAGGAAATTCCTTCTCTTCCTGTTTTCTCTCCTGGTCCCATTAATACATCCTTCAAATTAGGCAGTGGTGCCTCTGTGATTGACTCTTCTCAATGCAAAGATGATAAAAAAAGGTGGAAGAGCTCTAGAAATAAGACACTTTCAAAGGACAAAGGAAAGAAAGCTATGATCAACGAACCAGAGGTGAAGATTTCGAAGAATTTAGGAGATGAACTTAATAATTTGGTGGATGCATGTACAAGTGGAGGTTGTTCAAAGTTTCCAAATGGGCAAGGAGGCGGCCCTTATCAAGCCCTCAATGTCCAAATGAGGTTCCTTTCTTGGAACTGTCGTGGTCTTGCAAAAGACCCGACAGTCCAAGCCTTAAAGGTCTGGGTAAGGAAATACAAGCCGGAGTGTATTTTCCTTATGGAAACAAAAGTTTGAAAAGAAAAAATGGGTGAAGTTGCTAGGTCGTTGGGGTATTCAAATTTTGATTGTATACCGTCTAGAGGATTGGCTGGTGGTTTCTGTTTAATTTGGAATCGAGATGTGCGATTGCAAGTTGTTTATAAAGATGATTCTATTTTTGGTACTCTAGTGTGGGATCCTTTCTTGAAGTGTTCCTGGAAATTTTATGCAGTTTATGGCACTCCTTATGTGTGCGACAAGGATACTTTTTGGAAGAAAATGGAATCTTTAATCTTAGAAGGTGATTCACCTTGGATTATGTTGGGAGATCTCAATGTGATTGGTAGCGATGAGGATGAGGTGGGAGGTAGGAGAGTTACTTGGTCTGACACTAAATGGTTGAATGAGTTTCTGCTTAAAACGGGAGGAGTTGATCTTAGATTCAAAGGGGGAAGGTTTACATGGCATAACAAACGCTTCAATGGTGGTCTTGTTTGCGAAAGATTAAACAGAGGAATTGCCTCACATGAGTGGATCATTGAGTATCAAAAAGCTGGGATCATGAATTTCCCTATTTCCATTATTGATCATGCCCCTATATTATTGGATACTCAAATGTTTAGAAGCCACTACAAGAAATGTCACTTTTACCAATACAGTTGGCTACTGCGCTGGTAAAAGTAACTTTTACCAGCACATTTCGCAAACTGCGCTGGCAAAGAAGTCAAAGTTTTACCAGTGTACATTTGCAGTAGCTAAATCTAACTTTTACCAGCGCATTTACGTGCTGGGAAAAGTCATCTTTGCCAGCGCTTTTCATTTTATGCTGGCAAAAGTTCTAATACCAACATTGATTTGCCAACCTCCTTTTGCCAACACAGCACAAGTAAATTCTATTTTACTAGCGCAATACTAATTTTTGCCAGCACAAAAATGTGCCGGCAAAAGTTGTAACACCCCGATTTCCCGAGATGTCACATAGGATAGTCCGTATAAAACAATTTAATAAGATAAAGACAATCAAATACTGCTTTATTGAAAAATATCCAAGCATGAGATCTCATTGTTTAAAACAAAATACTTTTAGTACTGTAAACTTAAATAAGAACTAGTTAAGTCAAAATAATAGTTCCAAAATGTTTAGCAGTTAAAAACATTAAAAGCAAAATACTGTGCCAGCCCCCTAACATGCGGTCCACGCCTCGAGCTCTTCATTCTCACTGCTTAGCCTTACCCTTACCTGCACACAGAGTACCCGTGAGCTAACGCCCAGTAAGAAGAGCTATGTAGGACATAACCCTCCTAACTAGTTACTTGACATAATCTGCTCTTTAATATTAATCAACAGTAATTCACATTCCATAAATATATCCACAACGCATGTTGTTCTCACATGCACACATCAAGTCTCATACCGCACATTATACTCACATACGATAATCAACTATTCTCTCATGTTGATCAGACATGAGGTAACCTGCCCTGCCTTGTGTTATTCTCACACTTAGCATCCAAAAGGGCAATTAATTACCATAAGTTGTACTCACCCATGATAATGTTATAACCTGCAAGTGTTATGCTCACACAAGCAGCAAGACCCTAATATTATTCTCATGCTAACGATGCTCACAAAATATAAGGAAATCACAACACAATCAAATTAAATAACAAACCAACCCAAGGTGTATGCATAACATACACCCTGTGTACAGATGTCCACTCTTCTTACCTCAGTTGCTAAGACCACACTTGCTACCTCGAGAACCTCAACGAATTTCCTTGTTGAGAACAAGATCCTAAACATTCATTAACACAACAATACACTCAAAATACATTCAAGTATGAATCTCTAAATGTTGGATTAAAATCCTCAATATGGGCTCATATGTATATTAGTGTATTGCTATTTGAAGCTTGGCCCAAAATAAAGTGATCATTTTAGTAATTGTGGGTCATTGGGTATTAAAGTGTCATGGGCTAAATGTGTAGATACCCTAAGCGATATTTCTAATTTATTGAGGGGCTAAATTAAAAATACTTAAAATTAATAACCTAGCTATGAGGTTATAAATTGGTAGTGGTCCCCAAGAAACAAGAGCCAATTTCTATTCTCATCTTCCCCCATCAAGAGAGAAAATTAGAAAACCTAAGTCTTGTTTTCTTGGAAGATCATTACCCAAAATCACCACAAAGATTATCTCTACAAGATGGATTAAGATCATCACTATCTATGAATTAAGGTACGCTTCCGCCATTTGAATTTTTCTCTTTGAATCAACAAAGGTATTCTTTAGATCTATAGTTATACACTTATAATTATATGTAATATGTTTATCTATAGAATTGAATTTTGTTGTTGCATATTTTATGAGTGATATAGAATCTAACAAGTGGTATCAAGAGCCACTTTTGATTGATTCTTTGAGAATTTAAGGTTTATGTTAAAGAAATTTGGGAAATTTAAAAATTAGGGTTATGGTCTTTCCACTTTTTGGCTTGAGATATAAATTTATATATGTTTATATCATGATGATTAAGTAATGCTATTTTTTGGGTTGAAATTTTATTTATTTGTTTTGGTTTCATAATATATTGTTCTCCTCTGATGTATTGATGTATTGATTTTTTATGACTACCGTATAAATATAACTTGATGTTTGATTGCCATTGAATCAATGGTTTAAGATAAGTTATGAATTACAGTAGCACACCCTCGAGATTACAACAATACTCATTCCAAATTATTACTACAGTTACCAATAAATTCAAAATACATGTTATATCTTTTATCCTAATATCAATTTCGTAGTATTTTTTTTTTCATTAAGGGGATTAAGCTTTTGGATATAAATATATATATGGGAATTAAGGATTTGGTAAGATATTATGTGGTATATATTTATTGTATTCATTATGTAAATATATATATGGGAATTAAGGATTTGGTAAGATATTATTTGGTATGTATTTATTGTATTCATTATTTAAATATATATATATGGAAATTAAGGATTTGGTAAAATGTTATTTAGTATATATTTATTGTATTTATTATTTTTTATTTGGGATTGATGTGTTATTATATATTGAGATAAAGTCAAAACTCATTTGAATCAATTTTGTTCAAATTTGGCATATTAAAATTTTAAAGTTTGTCTCTCATTCTAAATGAGTTGATTGAAACATGATGTCGCCAAAGAAACCTCTCTTGTGTAGATTGCTCCTGAGGAATGTTAGATGTTTGTGTGTGTGTTTCTCATGTAAGTATTGATCGGCCCAAAGGAAGGTTATACTTATTTTGAGGGCACACATACTTGTGGTGATAAATATGTGACAATTATAAGGTTTCCATGTGAACAATATGTACAGTCCAAAGATTGACAAATTGTTTGACAGGATTTATTGTCAATATTTGATTGCTACAACAAGAGTACCGCTTACAGTTAATATTATTGTCCAAAGACTTGATATTAATGGTGTGTTTGGTATCTTGAGATGGGATTTGCCATTATTTGAACTTATTTTGTTATGTTGATTCTTTTGTGAACCCTTGGTTATTTTGTTCTATTTTTTTGCTCATGTTTTAGTTATATCTACCAACATAAAGTTAATTCTCATGCCAATGAGATAAATTTTTAAGTAAAGGAAAGATGCAAATATGCTTCTTTAGCTACCTTGTTTAAAGAAAGGATAAGGACAAAGATAAAATTCAGTATGTTGCATATGGAACACTGTTAAAGAAAGTGCAAAAGATTTTAGATATGGAATTATCTATGACTTTTACAAAAGGAATTAAAATAAGGTTAAAGTGTTCCAAGTATGTCATTAGACATATCTAATGAAAATAAGTTTCTCACTATGGTTTGTTTTGTAAATGATTTAATTTATTGTACCTAACTATACTTAATAAGTAATTTTTTATGAAATTTCTTATGTAAGTATACTATGGAAGGTTATCTATGAAACTAAAAGCCAAGTGATGATGAAAGATTCATCTTTAGGGGCAAAAGTGAAACATCTACATATGAGGCTATAAGGATATTCAAACTATGGTTAAAGACTAGTTATTTTTTGGATTTGGAAAAGACTTATACAGTATCATCACCTAGATGAGTTTTGGTTTTGAATTCTATTTTGAATAAGTTAGGACATTCTTGTTCATTTAGAATTTAAAAGTCTTTTCCAATATTAGTTCTACTAGCTCTTTAATTTATGAATTTATTGAAATTTGCCTCATATAAAGAAACCTTATAATTTCTCTTATGGTACAAAATATAAATTGAATCATGAGAATTCTATTATACTTTGGTATAAGTATTAAGATTATATCTCCCAAAAGGAGAATAGAAGGACTTATTTTTAATAGAATTCTTGATCCCTTGATTTAATAAATTTTAGATTTTATAAAGGGGTAACAAACAAACATAAAGAAATCAAGCGACAAAATAAAAGTTTCATTATCTAAGAATTTATGCTATATTTTGGTAGATCTTTCCTCATGGTTTCATGGAATGATCAATAATAGTATCTTGTCTTCAGACTAATGAAACTTGTTTTGTTCATAAGGCATTAATCTTTAGACGTTTCTTTTAAATTTTTTAAACCATAGTTGACAAATCAACTAGGTAAGAAAATTAAAATCGTTGAAACTAACTATGATGGTTAACACTACCATGGGAGGTATGACGAATCAAGTGAATAACGTCTAAGATTATTTTGCACAAATACTAAAGAGATGTAATTTCATCTTCCAATACAAAATGTTAGGCAAACCTAACATGAAGGGTATTTGAGAGATGTAATTAACATTTATCTAAGGACATGACTAGAAGTGTGATAATTCATTCTTCGTCATGAAACTCGTTTTTGGGGAGAAACACTTAAGAATGCAACATAAATTCTGAACTGTGTATCAAGTAAAGTATAAGTTAAAACTCTTTATAAACTAAGGTTGTGGTTAGACTCATAGTCTAACATATAGATATATTCTATTTGTGGATGTTCGATTAAGATGAGGTCTTATAAGCCTCATAAAAGCAATACGGACTCCAAAATAGTAAGGAACTATACTTTACTGTATACTCTAGTAATTAAAAAAGCTACAATTTTTGTGATCCCACATTATGGTTCAATTTTGAGACGAGAAACTTTAATAATTTTAAGGATGTTGAGTTTGGGGGAGAAATAAGATTATTATAGATATTGTTCTTGAGAAGGAATTGACGTTAAACTCAATTCCAACTATCACTTTTGACAATGTTTAGTTTTTCATGACTTTCATTGATCAATAAGTGAATCCAGAACCTTGATAAGACAATATCAAACAACTTCTCATTCAAGATATGGTAAATGTTTCAGATAATCAAACTCAACAACCTCAAAGGTCAGTGTCATTAAAGAAATCCATGAGAGAAAGGACATAAGGAAATAATGGAATGATAGACGATGATCCAATCAACTTTTATCATGCCATGAAGGTTCCAACTCTCGAAACTGGACTGATATCATAAATAAAGAGTACAAATTGATGTGAGACAATAAATTTTTGGTATTTTTCCTATTGCTATAAGGTGAAAAACTAATTGGTTATAAATAAATATTTATAATCAAGAGGGATGCAAATTGCAATGTGGAGAGATGCACATTATGTCTTGCATGTAAGGAATTACTTATAAAGCATATATTTATTCTTTTGAATAGACTTTCTTTGGTTTAATTGAAAGACTATTTCAAGACAAGCATGACACTGACTGCTTATTATGGTCTTGAGTTATATCAAATGGATTACTAATGTGTCATTTATCAATAATGATATTGATGACAAAAGTTATGTGTGCAACGAGAAAACTTTGTGTCCAAAGATCCAAAGAATATGGTTTGCAAATTAGGAAAATCCATGTGTATACTCAAGTAAGCTTCTCGTGAATAATTACACAATTTTCATTAAGTATTCTTATTTGGTTTTTGAGATAAAAGCTTTTGATGATTGTGTATATATCACAGGTTCAGTGGGAGTAAGAATATGATCCTGGTATTATATTGGTGAACAATTGCTTGCCATTAATGATATACTCATTTTGTATTAGGAATTCAATATATGTTGAGAATGTTCTTGAAATATTCTTGAATTATAACAAAAGAGATATATCAATAAAGTATTCAAAATTTTTGGCATGAAAGATACTATACCAGGTGATAAGCTTGTAGCTAAAGAAAATAAGGTGTCTAAATTATTGCCCTAAAAGCAACCTTAGAATTCAAGAAATATAGAAGATTTTTAATTTACATTGGAATCTAATATATGCTCAAGCATGTATGTATTTGTACTCATACATATTAAGAATGTTGGATAGATATTTAAGTAACCATATAAGGAACTTTCGGTATGCAGCCAAATAAGCTATAAGGAATTTAAGGAGAACAAAATACTATATGTTCACTTATCAGAAATTAGAAAACAGAAAATGTTGGAGATCATTAAGATTTTTGATTCTGATCTTATAAAGCTTTTAGTTGTGAGATTTTTTGTCACATATGGTTGCAAAAATTAAGAATGGTATTGAAAGCTATTAAAGATATATTTTGTGACAATAAATCAATCAGGTTGCATTTTAATAACAACATGAACTCTATAAGGTCAAAGACATATTGACTTTGAGCTAATTGTTATTAAAATAAAGTTCAGAGTAATAAGGTGTCTATAGAACATAATAAGGACAAACTCCATATTTTGTGTGATCTGGATCATTAAGAATATACCACTTAAGGCTTTTCAGGAGCGTATTGCTCATATATGGATGTGGTATTATTTAAGATTGTGCTGGTTTAGTGGGAGTTTGTATTTGAGATGTTCTATCAAGCTGATACATATTTATGGTTTGATTCTGCAGATAAAGTATGGATTTAAGTTTTGAGTACTCTGAATGTATTCTTTCTATTGAGGTTTAAGTATAAGGTTAGAAAGAATTAATAAAGAATTGATCTCAATTAAGGAGGACCAGTTGGAAATAGACATGCTAAGATCACATTTGCATGTAATTTCCATGCTACGCATCCATGATTGATCTATGTCATTTAGTTATATTGATATACGTGACCATTGATGGGTTTAGCTACGATAAATGTTGCGAAGGCCGCTTTGATCCTATGTTAGTATAATTAATGGACGAGATTGTTTTGAAATACCTATAATTATGATAGCAAAAGTTAAGCGCTTATAAGGTTACACACTATCAGAAAACATATGTAGCCCAAGTGGGAGATTGTTAGATTAAAATCCTCAATATGGGCTCATATGTATATTAGTGTATTGCTATTTGAAGCCTGACCCAAAATAAAGTGATCATTTTAGTAATTGTGGGTCATTGGGTATTAAAGTGTCATGGGCTAAATGTGTAGATACCCTAAGCGATATTTCTAATTTATTGAGGGGCTAAATTAGAAATACTTAAAATTAATAACCTAGCTATGAGGTTATAAATTGGTAGTGGTCCCCAAGAAACAAGAGCCAATTTCTATTCTCATCTTCCCCCATCAAGAGAGAAAATTAGAAAACCTAAGTCTTGTTTTCTTGGAAGATCATTACCCAAAATCACCACAAAGATTATCTCTACAAGATGGATTAAGATCCTCACTATCTATGAATTAAGGTACGCTTCTGCCATTTGAATTTTTCTCTTTGAATCAACAAAGGTATTCTTTAGATCTATAGTTATACACTTATAATTATATGTAATATGTTTATCTATAGAATTGAATTTTGTTGTTGCATATTTTATGAGTGATATAGAATCTAACACTAAACTCATACAGAAACTTGCGTAAAAATACGTAACACATAGGTCTATTTCACTTGCATGACACACCATACATAAGCATTTATTATTTTGATTCACACAAACATATTGCATGGACTCAAACAAACATTCTTAACGTAAAACATGAATTCATACAACACATTTTTACGTAAAATTTACTAAAATACTATTTATTCTTATTAAAGTCTAAATAAATAGTTAATTAATCACCAATAATTATAATAAATACCTACAGCAACCAATAAATAATAAAACCTATTCCATTTGATATCATAGGCAGGAAATGGTATTACAAAAATACATTTTACCATTTTAACAACACTTATCTATTTTTCATAATTAACTTAAGCATTAATTAAGTAAATTCATGAAAAATACCAAAATTGATTAAAAACCGAATCTAACTCTTCTAATACACTTTATAATCTGTAATAAGTCACAAATAATTTTCTTTGAATTTTCTAAGCAACCTAGGTATTTTTCATAATTAAAATAAGAAATAAAATCAATAATTCATGAAAAATACATAATCGCCTGAAAATTCAATCTACCAATTTTATAACAGTTTATATATCATAGTCCATCATATAAAATAAATCTAGATTTTTCTGAGCAACCTAAGTATTTTTCATAATTAATTTAACAAATAACACAAATAATTCATGAAAAATACAAAATTAACCGAAATTTGAATCTACCAATTTTGCAATAGTTTATATCTCATAACTAATCATATAAAATATATTTAGATTTTTCTGAGTAATCTAAGTATTTTTCTTAATTAATTTAACAAATAAACCAAATAATTCATAATAAATCAAATAATTGCAAGAAAATTATCAAACTTCATAGTAGGCCTAAGAACACCTAGCACAAGTCAAGAACTGAAAGAAAATCGAAAAATAACCTCCAGAAACCCCTGAACGGAGTGTCGCCGGAGTTCTCGTCGGTTTCGTCGCCGGTAAAGTGTAACTTTGTCTCCGATTGCTCTTGAAGCGTCTTTTCGATTGGGGAAGCTCTCCACAATGCTCAGGACCTCAAAACGATCAAGAAAAGTGGTCCGAGAAGGCAGATCGGGGTTGTCTTCTTCGTTCGCGCTGTACCGTCTTTAATGGAGTCAAAATTTTGGATTTTCATTTTGGACGTTAAAGCTTCGTTTTCTTACGTCAAAAACAATCCTTAGGGTCCCATGCACTCAAATATAACCTCCCTTGACCCAAGAACAAGCTTAAACACATTTGAATTCGAGTCTGTAACTAAGCCGCACCTTTGAAGCTTCAAAAATGGCGAATCTTAAAACGACGACTTCCGCCCCTTATACCACGTTAAAAAGCTTCCTTAGGTCGTATATAAGTGATCCCAAACCCCCACGTTCACCCAGGTTTCACTCCGCATGAAGAAACGAAAATTTTCGGTATCGTATACGCCGTATACGTGCTCTCTCTCTCTCTCTCGTTGGTTCTCTGTTTTGGGTGTACGAAAATAGAGCTTAAAACCTAATTTCTATCGTGTATAAACTCAAGCAAAGAGATCGCATTGAACCGAAGTGGAACGATTCTCATTCCACAAAAAATTCGGTTCGGTTTCGAACGTGCATATATATCGCATAACAGTAACAATAATAATAGTTATAATAATGATAATAAGAATAATAATAATAATAATGATAATAATGATAATACTACGTAGTATAATAATAATAATAATAATAATAATAATAATAATAATATGTTAATAATAATAATAATAATAATAATATACCCATATAACAATATCCAGACATATGTATCTATTAGGCATTATGCACATGCCAATAAAATCAAATATTATAGCATCATAAAAATAATCCCATACATATTTAAATCCATAAATATGTAAAATAATAAAAAAAAAAATACTCTCAGCTAAATAAAATTACAAAAATACCCTTTCAAAGTTAGCGGATATTACAATTATCCCCCTTTAAAAGAAAATTTCGTCCCGAAATTTTACTCAAATAATTCTGGATATTGTTCTCGCATATCAGACTCTAGCTCCCAAGTAGCTTCCTCAACCACGCTGTTTCTCCATAGGACTTTCACCAAGGTGATTGTCTTATTTCTCAAAATCCTATCCTTTTGATCAAGAATCTTTACCGGACGTTCATTGTAGGACAAATCTTCCTGCAAACCCAGTGTTTCATAGCTCAAAACATGCGATGGGTCTGACACATATTTCCGGAGTTGAGATACATGAAATACATTGTGCACCCCAGATAATGATGGCGGTAAAGCTATTCTATAAGCTACACTGCCCACTCTATCCAATATCTGAAATGGACCAACATATCTAGGACTTAGTTTCCCTCTCTTACCAAATCTCTTCACTGAGAGTCCTTTTCGTGGTGTCACTCGAAGAAACACATGATCACCCACTTCGAACTCAATGTCCCTCCGCTTCAGGTCTGCGTAAGATTTCTGTCTGCTCTGAGCTGTGATCATTCTAGCCCTGATCTTCTGAATAGCTTCGTTGGTGTGCTGAACTGCATCTGGCCCTAGGAGTTTGTTCTCTCCCAACTCATCCCAATGCAGTGGAGACCTGCATTTTGTTCCATACAACATCTCATAGGGTGCTACCCCGATAGTAGACTGATAGCTGTTGTTGTAAGAAAATTCAATCAAAGGCAGGTATTTGCTCCATGATCCTTGGAAATCTATCACACATGCCCTCAACATATCTTCCAAGATCTGATTTGTTCTCTCAGTCTGACCATCTGTCTCTGGATGATATGCAGTACTGAACTTCAATCGAGTTCCCATTGCTCTCTGTAAGCTTTCCCAAAAAGACGAAGTGAACCGAGCATCTCGATCACAAACAATAGAATACGGTGCCCCATGTAATCTCACAATCTCATTCACATAAAGTTCAGCAAAATGGTCCATGGAGTAAGTCATGCGTACTGGTAGAAAATGGGCAGATTTTGTATACCTATCGACGACTACCCAAATGGCGTCATGTTGCTTTGTAGTCTTAGGTAATCCAGTCACAAAATCCATGGAAATCTCTTCCCACTTCCATTCAGGGAGCTTCAGTGGTTGTAACAACCCCGCTGGTCTTTGATGCTCTGCTTTAACTTGTTGACATGTTAAGCATTTGGCCACAAATTCAACTACATCCTTTTTCATACAAGGTCACCAATACAATGCTTTTAGGTCATGATACATTTTAGTGGTCCCGGGATGAACTGAATAAGGTGTAGTATGAGCTTCTACCAATATCCCCTTCTTGAGCTCATCATTATCGGGGACATAAATTCGTCCCTTGAACCGAATTAATCCCGTGTCTGATATTTCATAATCTTTGGCGTTACTATTCAAAATTTCTTGCTTTAGTTCACTGAGCTTTTGATCTGTCGTCTGCCCCTCCTTAATTCTTTCTAACAAAGTGGATTGAAGTGTGACCTTTGCAAGTTGCCCTGTAATAAACTCTATACCAGCTCGTTCCATGTCTTCCACTAATTCCCTTGATACTCCTTGTAAAGTGGAAACTAGTCCGGGACCTCTACGGCTGAGTGCATCCGCTACCACATTGGCTTTACCGGGATGGTACATTATCTCGCAGTCGTAGTCTTTGACCAAATCCAACCATCTTCTCTGCCTCATGTTTAACTCCCTCTGGGTGAAAAAGTACTTTAAACTCTTATGATCGGTGTAGATTTCACATTTCACTCCATAGAGATAATGACGCCAAATTTTTAGTGCAAAAACCACTGCGGCTAACTCTAGGTCATGTGTCGGGTATCTCTGTTCGTATTCTTTTAATTGCCTTGAAGCGTAAGCAATTACCTTCCCTTCTTGCATTAGAACACAACCCAACCCTTGTTTAGATGTGTCACAATATACCGCAAATTGTCCCTCTTCTGTTGGTAAACTGAGGATTGGTGCTGAAATAAGTCTATTCTTCAACTCTTGGAAGCTTTGCTCACACTTGTCTGACCAGGAAAATTTTAGATTCTTCCTAGTTAATTCTGTTAAGGGTGTGGCTATCTTTGAGAACCCCTCAACAAACCTTCTATAATAGCCTGCTAAACCCAAAAAGCTTTGAACCTCTGAGGCGGTCTTTGGTCTAGGCCATTCTTTCACTGCAGCAACCTTGGTAGGATCTACTTTTATTCCCCCGTTAGTGACAATGTGGCCCAAAAATGCAACCTCGGACAACCAGAACTCACATTTTTTGTACTTAGCATACAATTGATGTTCTCTCAGTCGCTGCAAGGTCAAGCGTAAGTGCTCCTCATGTTCCTCCTCTGTCTTAGAATAAATCAATATATCATCTATGAATACAATGACAAACTGATCCAGATATTCCTTGAAGACTCGGTTCATGAGGTCCATAAAAGCTGCTGGGGCATTTGTAAGTCCAAATGACATCACCATGAACTCGTAATGTCCGTATCTCGTTCTGAAGGCTGTCTTCGGTATGTCTTCATTTTTGATTCTTAGCTGATGGTATCCTGAACGAAGATCAATCTTAGAAAATACATTTTTCCCTTGAAGCTGGTCAAACAAGTCGTCAATCCTCGGTAATGGGTACCGATTCTTTATAGTCACCTTGTTCAGTTCTCGGTAATCTATGCACATTCTCATAGTACCGTCTTTCTTTTTAACAAATAGAACTGGTGTGCCCCACGGAGAGTAGCTAGGTCTGATAAACCCTAACTTAAGCAATTCTTCCAACTGTATTTTGAGTTCTTTCAATTCCGATGGTGCCATCCTATATAGTGCGCGGGAAACTGGTGCTGTTTCGGGCACTAATTCTATCACAAATTCGATTTCTCTGTGTGGTGGTAACCCGGGTAACTCCTCTGGAAATACATCAAGAAACTCAGCAACTACCCGTGTTTCCTCCGGCTTTCTTTCAATTTTCTTGGTGTCATCAACCACATTAACTAGATACCCTAAGCACCCACGCTGCAATAGTTGCCCAGCCTTCATTGCCGAAATAATAGGAGTACGGGGTTTCTTTCCTACCCCCCTGAACTCGAAAGTCTCTCCATCTTCTGGTGTGAAAACAACTTTCTTTTGCTTGCAGTCAATTGATGCTCCATATTTGGTAAGAAAATCCATGCCCAAGATTACATCAAAATCAAATAAATCTAATACAATCAGGTCTACAAATAATTCTCTACCATCTATCCTGACAGGTATACCCCTAAGCCAACTTCTAGAGATTACAACCTCCCCAGATGGTAACATGGTCCCAAACCCCACAGTAAATAATTCACTCGGTGCATTTATATGATTTACAATTGTGCTAGCAATAAAGGAATGAGTTGCACCAGAATCAAACAAAACTTTACAAGTGGTGTTGGCCATAGGAATCTGACCTGATACAACCGAAGGACTGGCCTCAGCTTCTGCTTGAGTGATGGCAAAAACTCTGGCTGGAACATACTTGTCATCTTTCTTGGGTTCTGCTCGTTCCCGCCCGTCCCCACGGTGGGCAATTGCGTTTGATGTGTCCTTCTTTTCCACATTTGTAGCATGCTTTTGCGCGACACTCGCCGAGATGACGTTTGGTACATTTAGGGCATTCTGGAATGTTTCGCCCACTGCTGCCATTAAATCGCTGGTCGTTATCACTTTTGTACCTCTTGTCTTGACTTGGCTGCCCGGACTGGTCCTGTCCCCGTTTCTTGTGGTCATTAGAATTGGCTCCACCTTTCTTAGATTCTCTCCTGGCAGCATTTTCCTTCCAAATTTTGTTTTCACTCCGCTCCGCCGTAAGAGCCATTTCGACAACTTGAGCATAACTGAATTGACCCCTTGACACAATTTCCACATCTCGAGCAACCATTGGTTTCAGGCCCTCCACAAATCGATGTGCTCGCACTCTATCAGTAGGTACCAGATCTGGAGCGAATTTTGCCAATCTATCAAATTTTTGTGCATACTCAGTCACAGTAAGACTCCCTTGGACTAACCCAGTAAATTCATCGACCTTTGCTGCTAGAACTGCTGAGTTATAATACTTCTCATTAAAGACCCTTTTGAAATCGTCCCAGTTCATGGTATCTACATCCTTTGTTTGTTCCACCACCTCCCACCAGATACGAGCATCTTTCCTCAGCATGTAAGATGCACACTTCACTCGGTCATTCCCATCCACCCTTAGCATCTGCAAAATGCTTTCTATGCGACTTATCCACTCCTCAGCCACTACCGGGTCTATGCCTCCCTCAAACTCGTGGGTGTTGTTTCCGAAATCTCTCTCGCTAACAACTCATGTCTAGCCTCGTAGCAGGATATACCACCGTGCGGTTGGTGGGTCTCTATTTTCTCGCATCCTGCCTTATTTGACTGGCGGCTCCGGTTGACGTCTCGGTGACGAAGTTCTTCATCCTGCCTATGAATGATTCCTTCCAGTGCGGCAATGCGCTCTTCCCATCCCTGTGGTGCTTGAGGTGGTTCATTGATCCCTCCATCATCTCGGCCTTGGCCTTGGCCTCGACCTCGACCTCGACCCACTCTAACTGACCTTCTAGGAGGCATTTCTAAACTCCTGAACCACACAAACCAATACACATCAAGATCATTTTGATCATCAATTTTTACATGAGAATAATGTTACCCTCTCGCTTGCAGAAATTTAAGGCAACTTAATTATAAGTAATAACCACTTACAGTACAGTGAGTCGAGCTCGTCTCATGGCGGTGAACTTTACATGTTAGGGCTAACCACATTCTTTAGGACCGTATTGCTCTGATACCATATTGTAACACCCCGATTTCCCGAGATGTCACATAGGATAGTCCGTATAAAACAATTTAATAAGATAAAGACAATCAAATACTGCTTTATTGAAAAATATCCAAGCATGAGATCTCATTGTTTAAAACAAAATACTTTTAGTACTGTAAACTTAAATAAGAACTAGTTAAGTCAAAATAATAGTTCCAAAATGTTTAGCAGTTAAAAACATTAAAAGCAAAATACTGTGCCAGCCCCCTAACATGCGGTCCACGCCTCGAGCTCTTCATTCTCACTGCTTAGCCTTACCCTTACCTGCACACAGAGTACCCGTGAGCTAACGCCTAGTAAGAAGAGCTATGTAGGACATAACTCTCCTAACTAGTTACTTGACATAATCTGCTCTTTAATATTAATCAACAGTAATTCACATTCCATAAATATATCCACAACGCATGTTGTTCTCACATGCACACATCAAGTCTCATACCGCACATTATACTCACATACGATAATCAACTATTCTCTCATGTTGATCAGACATGAGGTAACCTGTCCTGCCTTGTGTTATTCTCACACTTGGCATCCAACAGGGCAATTAATTACCATAAGTTGTACTCACCCATGATAATGTTATAACCTACAAGTGTTATGCTCACACAAGCAGCAAGACCCTAATATTATTCTCATGCTAACGATGCTCACAAAATATAAGGAAATCACAACACAATCAAATTAAATAACAAACCAACCCAAGCTGTATGTATAACATACACCCTGTGTACAGATGTCCACTCTTCTTACCTCAGTTGCTAAGACCACACTTGCTACCTCGAGCACCTCAACGAATTTCCTTGTTGAGAACAAGATCCTAAACATTCATTAACACAACAATACACTCAAAATACATTCAAGTATGAATCTCTACACTCATACAGAAACTTACGTAAAAATACGTAACACATAGGTCTATTTCACTTGCATGACACACCATACATAAGTATTTATTATTTTGATTCACACAAACATATTGCATGGACTCAAACAAACATTCTTAACGTAAAACATGAATTCATACAACACATTTTTACGTAAAATTTACTAAAATACTATTTATTCTTATTAAAGTCCAAATAAATAGTTAATTAATCACCAATAATTATAATAAATACCTACAGCAACCAATAAATAATAAAACCTATTCCATTTGATATCATAGGCAGTAAATGGTATTACAAAAATACATTTTACCATTTTAACAACACTTATCTATTTTTCATAATTAACTTAAGCATTAATTAAGTAAATTCATGAAAAATACCAAAATTGATTAAAAACCGAATCTAACTCTTCTAATACACTTTATAATCTGTAATAAGTCATAAATAATTTTCTTTGAATTTTCTAAGCAATCTAGTTATTTTTCATAATTAAAATAAGAAATAACATCAATAATTCATGAAAAATACATAATCGACTGAAAATTCAATCTACTAATTTTATAACAGTTTATATATCATAGTCCATCATATAAAATAAATCTAGATTTTTCTGAGCAACCTAAGTATTTTTCATAATTAATTTAACAAATAACACAAATAATTCATGAAAAATACAAAATTAACCGAAATTCGAATCTACCAATTTTGCAATAGTTTATATCTCATAACTAATCATATAAAATATATTTAGATTTTTCTGAGTAATCTAAGTATTTTTCTTAATTAATTTAACAAATAAACCAAATAATTCATAATAAATCCAATAATTGCAAGAACATTATCAAACTTCATAGTAGGCCTAAGAACACCTAGCACAAGTCAAGAACTGAAATAAAATCGAAAAATAACCTCTAGAAACCCCTGAACGGAGTGTCGCCGGAGTTCTCGTCGGTTTCGTCGCCGGTAAAGTGTAACTTTGTCTCCGATTGCTCTTGAAGCGTCTTTTCGATTGGGGAAGCTCTCCACAATGCTCAGGACCTCAAAACGATCAAGAAAAGTGGTCCGAGAAGGCAGATCGGGGTTGTCTTCTTCGTTGGCGCTGTACCGTCTTTAATGGAGTCAAAATTTTGGATTTTCGTTTTGGACGTTAAAGCTTCGTTTTCTTACGTCAAAAACAATCCTTAGGGTCCCATGCACTCAAATATAACTTCCCTTGACCCAAGAACAAGCTTAAACACATTTGAATTCGAGTCCGTAACTAAGCCGCACCTTTGAAGCTTCAAAAATGGCGAATCTTAAAACGACGACTTCCGCCCCTTATACCACGTTAAAAAGCTTCCTTAGGTCGTATATAAGTGATCCCAAACCCCACGTTCACCCAGGTTTCACTCCGCATGAAGAAACAAAAATTTTCGGTATCGTATACGCCGTATACGTGCTCTCTCTCTCTCTCTCTCTCTCTCTCTCTCTCTCTCTCTCTCTCTCTCTCTCTCTCTCTCTCTCTCTCTCTCTCTCTCTCTCTCTCTCTCTCTCTCTCGTTGGTTCTCTGTTTTGGGTGTACGAAAATAGAGCTTAAAACCTAATTTCTATCGTGTTTAAACTCAAGCAAAGAGATCGCATTGAACCGAAGTGGAACGATTCTCATTCCACAAAAAATTCGGTTCGGTTTCGAACGTGCATATATATCGCATAACAGTAACAATAATAATAGTTATAATAATGATAATAAGAATAATAATAATAATGATGATAATAATGATAATACTACGTAGTATAATAATAATAATAATAATAATAATAATATGTTAATAATAATAATAATAATAATAATAATAATAATAATAATATACCCATATAACAATATCCAGACATATGTATCTATTAGGCATTATGCACATGCCAATAAAATCAAATATTATATCATCATAAAAATAATCCCATACATATTTAAATCCATAAATATGTAAAATAAAAAAAAAATACTCTCAGCTAAATAAAATTACAAAAATACCCTTTCAGAGTTAGCGGATATTACAAAAGTGATATTTCTTGTAGTGAGCAAAGGCTTTATTCCATTTCGATTTTTTGAAGCATGGAACAATGTGGAGTCTTGCTACTCAACTATCCAACAAGCTTGGCATAGTGTGGAGGATGATCCTATTGGAAGTTTTATTTCTAATCTGTACAATTCAAGATGTGCTCTTCAAGCCTGGAGGAAATTTTCTTTTGGCGACTGTGATTTGATGATTAAACAGCTAGAAGACATGTTGGTTTGGATTCAGAATCAGAACCTGGTGCCTCATCTGATATTAGAAGAACATGATATCCTAAAAGAACTGAATATGTGGTGGCTTCGCAAGGAGAGTATGCATAGACAAAAATCAAGGGAACTGTGGCTCAAGCTTAGGGATCAGAACTCACAATTTTTTCATACTGCTACTGCTATCCCTAGCAGAAGAAATCAAGTGTGGTCTCTCAAGGATAAGAATGGTAGATCGTGGGATAAAAGAGAGAAAATCTCAGGTACTATCAATGATTATTTTTTTGATTTATTCTCCTCTTGCAATCTTTCAATCTCATCAGAATTTGATTTTCTCTTCACAAGGAAAGTTGATGCGACTTCTAACACCTTGTTAACTAGTATTCCTTCTATGGATGTAATCAAAGAAATAGTAATCGGGTTTCACCCTCTCAAAGCCCCGGGGCCAGACGGGATGTCGGGGTGTTTCTTTCAAACATATTGGGATATAGTGGGTGCTTCTTTTTGTGCTGCTGTCAAGGAAGTGTTTCACCAAGGGGTGATCAATCCCAAGCTGAACTACACTTTTATTTGCCTCATTCCTAAGATCCAAAACGCTAAAAAATCGAACAATTTCGGCCAATTAGTCTGTGCAACTTCCTTTACAAGGTGGTGGCAAAGATTATCTCTAATAGGTTATGCCCTATTATGGATGATTTGATTGTTGGGTTTTATGCCCTAAATAAAACTCATTTCAATATAATCAGATTTACTTATTAATAAAGATCAGAAATAACATTTTATGTTGCATGGTTCACATGATTTATTTCATGATTATAGGTATATAATGTATGATTCTTTTTAAGTCCAGAACATATGAGTTGGTTAAAGATTATAGTGTTGTCAGTGGAATATAATCTTTATTATATGTTCAAAAGTAGATTCCCTGATTTGTCAGAACACTGGATTTAGACTGACATGGTATAATCAGCGATAGGTATTCTTACACCTTGGAAAAGTGTTATGTCCTTTCCAGGACATTGGCAAAGTTTACCAGTATCGGATGCATAGAGTATGCATTGGAATGGACCGATATTGAACTTTGAATTAGATTTTGAAACTTACCGTAAACATCTATTCAAATTCAATATCATAAGTTGATCCTAGATCACATGATCGAAATCCTGATATGGTTAGGCTCAATTTCAAGAGTATTATTCGTGTTCTTTGATTTGTTAGTTAAGCCTAATTTTTAGTCTGGGCAATACATACATTTTGGGAACAGGGTAATGCAATTGAGTGGGGGAGCGCTAACATAAATATGGAATCTATAGCTTCTATTTGGCAAATAGAAGTAAAGGATGATTTCCTTCGAGCTTAACCAAACGAAGATAAATGGTGGAGATCTCATTTCACTTAGGTGAAATATCATTTATACAGGGTTAAGTGTTTTAAGGATAAAATACATTGTAGGGTGTTACGGTAATTTAATCCTGTACAGTGTAAATCATCTATATAGAGGATCATTGATCACATTAGGGTTATAACAATGGATAACTGATGACGTGTCTATATCGTGGAACATATAGAACGTTTCTATATGACTGAGAGTGCAATTCCAAGTTCTAAGTGTGGATTCAATGAGGAATTAATAAGTTAGGGAATTTACTTGGTAAATTCGGTTCGACTTATTGGAAGCTCGGTTATATAGACCCATGGTCCCCATACTAGTTGAGGCCATACTGCTTGTAAGACTCAGTTAATTGATTTTAATTAATCAATTATAATTCTAAAAGTTAGACTATGTCTACTTTATGAATTCTCACAGTTTAAGGATGAAATCGTAAATAAAAGGGTTTCTAGGTTTAATTATTAATTAAGAGACTTTGTATGTCTAATTAATAATTATTTTAAATGACAATATTATTTAATAATCTATTTTAGTTATTAAATAATTAGTTTTGGCATTTAAATGATTAGAATTGGAAAAATGGCATTTTTGGAGAAATTGAAATAAAATTGAGGAAACTGCAAAATCCAAGTGAGGCCCATATTCCCTCTATGGCCGAGCACTCCTTTGTGTTTCCCAATTATTATTTTTATTTTTTAATTGCCATGTAATTGCTAATCAAAGCCTAGCTATAATAGAAAAGTGGTGGATCACACTAAATAAGGCAGTTAATTGATTACACAGTAATTAAGGAAACTGTTTTATTTGGAAAGTTGTGCTCTCCCTTTTCCCTATATAAAGGAACCTTGCTCTCTTCTCTTGTATGGATGATAAGCCACGAAATTCAAGAGAGAAAAAGAGAGAAAAATTCGAAATCCTTGTGAGATGAGTAGTGCCCACACACATCAAGTGGTATCTCAATCATAGTATGGAAGACTATGGAATTTCTGCATCAAAGAAGGAGAAAAGAAGATCCAGGTTCAGATCTTGGTGATGCTCTGCTACAGAAAGGAATCAAGGGCTAGAGATCTGAACGGAAGGAGTCATATTATTCCGCTGCACCCACTGTAAGGTTTTCTAACTTTATATGTGTTTATTTTCATTGTTTTAGAATTCATATTAGGTTGTTAATCCAACATACATGTTAGTAAATCTAGATCCTGGTAAAATAATTTCCAACATTGATTTCCCTGTTAAAATCTGCTTTTATTCCGGGTAGATGGATCGCGAAATCTTCAATACTGACCCAAGAAATCATTCATAAGATCAAAAAGAAGAGAGGAAATGGTGGATTAATGGCGATAAAGTTAGATATGCTTAAAGCATACGATAGAATGGAATGGCCTTTCATTAACAGAGTGCTCTTGGCTAATGGGTTTGATGAAAAATGATGCCAACTCATTATGGCCTGTGTTAGTAGTGTGTCATACTCAGTGTTGCTTAATGGAAGCCCGCTCAAGAAATTTGTTCCTCAGAGAGGGTTGCGTCAAGGAGACCCGCTGTCTCCCTTCTTGTTCCTGTTATGCCAGGAGGTCCTTTCTAAACTTTTCCATGGAGCCGAAGCTGGTGGTTTGATTCATGGGATTAAAATTGCTCCTTCAGATGCTCCTATTTCTCACCTAATGTTTGTCGATGACACCATTTTGTTTAGTAGGGCTAATGAAGGGGAAGCTGAAGTTCTTATTCAATGTCTATCGCTTTATGAGAAGTGGTCCGGCCAAAGGTGTAGCAACCTAAATCTCACGGGGGGGTTGGGAATTCAAAGATTTGAAGACATGAATAAAGCGCTTTTATCCAAGCTTGCTTGGAGTGTTGCAATGGATTCTCCTAAACCATGGGTTCAATGTTTGATGAGAAAATAATGTCACTCTTATTCCTTCTGGAATGTGAAGCATAAGGCTACTGACTCGAATATGTGGAAAGGTATTCTTAATTCAAGAGAGTTAATCCTTAAAGGATCTGTCTCCTTGGCTACCAGTGGAGAGCATAATGACTTTTGGAAACAACCTTGGATTCCATGGTTAAAGATAGTGGAGTTTCAAGAACTTATGAGAAATCTAAAAGCCAACGGATTCACTATGAGAACAGTGGCTGATGTATCGATCAGTGGCAAATAGAATGTGGAGATGGTGTCTTAGATTTGTTATGAGGACATGTCAAAGAAAAATTTGGACATTTCGAGGATCGCCCTCCATGTAGGAGACCAGCTGGTGTGGAAGAACAGGAAGAATGGTATTTTCTCAGTGAAGGATGCTTACTATGTGGATCAGGCATCAAGGTTCAGACCAAAGCTCGAGATTTGGAAATGGATTTGGCATTCATCCATTCATCCTAAGGTGGCGATCATGTTATGGAGAATCCTTAATGAGGCCCTTCCGACAAGATCAAGACTTCCTTTTATATCGGAGAAGGAGTGTATCTTGTGTGGTGCTTCGGAGGAGAATTGTCTTCGCCTGTTCAAAGAGTATTGTGTTGTTAAAGCGGTCTGGTTTGCTGGTATGTTCCCTTGCTGTCTAGACTCCATACCAGGAAATTCTTTGATTCAGGTGATTGAGGCAATTTTTCTTACATTTCCAAATGTCAATAAGTTTCAGCTTTTATTGTATTTTGGTTGTGTAGCCCTGGTGATATGGCAGCATAAAAACATAGTGAGATTAAATGGAGGATCTGCAGACTTGAACCAGATTTCTATCAAGATTAATGCCTCCTTTAATGATTTTTGCAGCTTGACTCAACCTCTAAAAACTAAACCAGTGGGTGCTCCAAAGATTATACCAGTGAGTCTCTGTAGAAAGGGTATTCATATTTTAATTTTTTATTAATGCCTCTTGGTGTGATGGTGATGCGGGTTTAGTGGTTGTAATGACAGATTTTGCGGATGGGAGTTGGGCTTATCTCTCAACTCAAACTAAAGCTTCTTCTCCTTTGGAGGCAGAAGCTCAAGCGATTCAGTTGGCGCTTTCTTGGGCTACTCGGTCGCTTTGGAGATCTGTTCATCTTTTTTCAAATTTGCAAATTGTGGTAAACAATTTTGCTCAGCATAGAACTCCACTGGATTGGCTTTTTATAAATGTTTCTTTTTCTATTTTAGATTTAGTTAAGAATTTCGATATTTGTAAGTTTTCCTACGTTCATCGTAGTCTGAACTCTTTTGCGGATGGCCTTGCTAAAAGCACTAGAATCTCTAGTCAAAAGGCAGGTTTGTTTCTTGGGGAGGGAATTTCTCCTCTGATTCCCATCTTATGTTCTTGCTGTTAATGAACTATGTTTCTTTCAAAAAAAAAAAAAAAAACCATAATGGGGCCTTTAAGGTTGGGTTGGGTCTTGTCTTGAGAACTTAAGTTCCATTAATTTTGAGATAATTACACCACATACTGAAATTTCTAATTTTTTTACTTATATACTGTGGGGCGGAATTTTTTTTAAAAATACTGTGTAAGTTTTATACTGTATATTGTGTTAAGTTTTCACTGTTGTTTTTGTTATTTTTTAGTTGTTCCACTATTATTTTTAGTTGTTCTGTTTTGTGTTCTACTGTTGTTTTATAAAAACACAGTATTTTTGAAAATATTTCCGTGTGACAGTATTTTTGTAAAACTAATTAACTCAAATAACAGTATTTTTGTAAGTTTCCCTTAATTTTTTTTTTTGTTGGGTTGTTCATTAGCCACACCACTCGAGGCCTTCTTTCCCCAAATGAAAATAGGTAATTTAAAAAATACCTCTTTTATTTATCAATTAACCAAATCTACCTCTAATTTATATTTAATTGAAACATACCTCTTTTAATATGTACTGTACCCAAAATATCCTAACATAAGGGAATCACATGAAGAGTATCTTGAAGTGATAGGGGAAAAATTAGTACAATGTTTAAAAAAAGATGTGAAAATGAAAGACTTTAAAAAAGAGGGTAAAAATAAAAGAGGACAATATAAAAAGGGTATAGAGTCTAATTTCCTCCTAAAAATAAACGAGAAATTACAACTAATCAAAAGCCCACTTAGCCAAATAGAATTAGAGGAAATTGCACTCACTATGGGGTTTTAATTAAAAGTTGTTTACTTAAATATGAAACTTTTAAATTTGACCAATTTATATGGTAACTTTTTATTTTTAGGTATTTTTATGGTATTTGGTATGCCATATATATGTAAATTAGATTTTCAAATCTCATATTTAATGTTTTTATTTGTTTAGACAGTTTTATTTGTCACTGATGCCGAAAAATTCGTTGGAGTTTGCTGCTCGCGCCCGAAAAATCACTGGAGTAGCTGCTAGTGTCGGAAAAGTTATCAGAGTTGCTGTCGACGCCAAAAAAGTTGTCAGAATTAGCATTGTCATCGAAAAAATACCAAAAAACTAGTTTCTTAATGAAAAAAACCACTTTCTTGGTATTTTTCCGGCGACAATGCCAATTCTAACGACTTTTTCGGCATCATCAGCTACTCCGACGACTTTTTCGGTACCGACAACGAACTTCAAAAAAATTGTCGAAATTGGCATAGTCACCGAAAAATGCCAAGAAACTGGTTTCTTGGTGAAGAAACCAATTTTTTGGTGATTTGTCTGACGACAATGCCACTTCCAACGATTTTTTCGGTGCCGGCAGCAATTCTGACGACTTTTCTAACACTGACAGCTACTCTGGTGACTTTTCCGGTACCGACAGCAAACTCCGAAAAAGTCGTCAGAATTGACATTGTCGCTGAAAAGATTACCAAGAAACCAGTTTCTTGGTATTTTTTCGGTGACTATGCCAATTTTGATGACTTTTTCGGTGCCGACAACAACTCCGACGACTTTCCCAGCGCCGACAGCTACTCCGGCGAATTTTTCGGTGTCTTTTCCAGCACTGGTGACAACTCTGGCGATCACTGTAGTTTTATTTATTTTATTTTTGAAAAAAAATATTATGAAGGAAATTTTAATATTTTTTATGATAATTCAAAGTGGCATATCTCATTTCTTCCAAAAAAAAAAGGGTGGCATATCTCATAAATGTTAAGTTTTTATTTTAAATACTATATTTTTTTATTAAGTTTCCTTACTATATTTATCCAAATTAGATTTTTTTTTTATAGTTATGTAAATATTCCATAGAATTATTTTAATTTTTTATGTTAAAGACTAATTTGTTGGATATATCTAGTAATATTACATGATGTATTTCTTAATAAAATAATAATAATAATAATAATAATAATAATAATAATAATAATAATAATAATAATAAATTCTAAGAATATTGTTACTTGTTATTATAGGAGTAATTATAGAAACCACTTGAGGCTAGCTCAAGTGGCCATAGGAGGGTGCGTGTGTGTGTGAGGTTTTGGGTTCGAGTCCTAAATTATGCATGGCTGTAATATATAAACGCTTAAAAAAAAAAAGAATAATTATAGAATGCAATTAAAAATGAAGTATATTAATAAATGTTGTATGTATTAATGTCATGTTATGTTTTGTAAATTGTGTATAATTATGTTAAATTTCCAATCAGCAAAGTATTTTGATCAACTTGACTTATTCTCTTTAGGAGCAATTGATAGATTACTTAATACAAAATGAAAAAGTTTACTTATAGGAAATGGTAAGTGTTAGAAATTATTGGATTCAATTGTATATATAAAATGTGTGTTGGGTCATCAAATAAATAAGTCAAATTTATGTGGTCTATTTTAGAATAAAATTTATGGCTTAAGGGCATGATTGTCATGATTTTACTATGTGGATACCAATTAGATAATTTCTATTTTGATGAGGGGTCAAATAGAAATAGTCAATAAATATTACCAACAGGTTTGTCTGTTAGTAATATAACGAGTAATGGTCCCCATTTGCATCGTATCTTTTCACTCTTGTATCCCATCACCAAGAGAAAAAGTTTCAAAGAAAGGTTTGATGCAAATTGGAAGAGATCATACCAATTAAAGATCATTATAAAATTGATTCTATGAACTCCGGTACGCTTCCGTTATTCCTTAATCCTATTGTTTAATTCTCATGAATTAATTAGGGTTATATATAAATTTACAGTATTCTAACATTTGGTATCAGAGCATCCCTAAATTAATTCTTAAGAATATATAATAGTATTGGTCTTCCATTAAATTTGCAATCGTTCATATATATATATATAAATAGTTGATATGCGATTGACTTTTTATATGTTTGGTTTTGTTTTATCCAATATAAAGAAAGATATGTATATAATGTGCGATGAAATTTTGTTTTGACTGAATGCGGCTGAATTGTATATATACATACAATTCGTTTATGTTGGTGATAACTTATATATGGGATGATATGAAAAGTTTTGCAGCATTTATAATGCTGTACGATTGAAAATGTCAAAAGAAATTACATATATAATATATATACATATATATATATATACTGTGTGTGAGGATTCTATGCGCATGTGATGCATTTGATATTAATGCTACAGTATTTTTTTATTAAGTCAGTGCGATTGAATTGTTACAGTATTTTTGGTTTGTTCCCTGAGAGAGAATGCATATGATGCATTTTCTTTCTTTTGTTTTTTTATTATTATTATTATTATTATTTTATTAAAATAAATAATAATTTTAATTATAATAACAATACCGTAACAATTAAATTCAACTTTTGGCTTTAGTATTTATTAAAGATATCTAATATTTAATTAAATTAATTGAAACAAAATATTACCAAAGTGATCTCTTTTGTGTAAATTAATTTAATAAAAATATTATAATATTGTGTGTATGTAATTCATAAATTTATTAACTAACCCAAAGTTGAGTTAATATATGGTTGAATTTCATGCATGTTTGTGATGATAAATGTGTGACAATTATAAAGTATTTTTGTGTGAACAATGTGTTAGTCCAAAGATTGCATATTGTTTGACATAATTTATTGTCAATATTTGATCACTACAATAAGAGTATCGCTTACAATTAATATTACTGTCCAAAAACTTAATATTAATGTTGTGTTTGGTATATTGAGATGGGATTGGCCAATATTTGAATTTATTGTTTTATTTGGATTCTTAAATGAGTATGTTATTTATGTAATTGTATTGTTCTTTTCAGCTGTTGCTAGTGTATCTGCTAATCTTAATTCGGTACCGGTCCTTAATGGTAATAACTTTAAGGACCGGAAGGAGAACATTTTTATTGTTCTTGGCTGCATGGATCTTGACTTTGCATTAAGGATGGATCGTCCTGCTTCTCTTATGGATACCAGTACCTCCGAGCAAAGGAGGATTTATGAGAAGTGGGACCGTTCAAACCGCATGAGTCTTATGATCATTAAGCGCGGCATTCCTGAGGCTTTTAGGGGTGCGGTGTCCGAGGAGGTCACCGATGCCACAACTTTCCTTGCTGAAATTGAGAAGCGCATTGCAAAAAGCGATAAGGCGGAAACAAGTACTCTTTTGAAGAAACTTATTTCCATGAAGTTTAAGGGCAAGGAAAATATAAGGGAGTACATTATGGAAATATCTCACATTGCTTCAAAGTTGAAGGCACTAAAGCTTGAGCTTTCTGATGACTTGCTTGTGCATTTAGTGCTTATCTCTCTTCCTCCACAATTCAGTCAATTCAAGGTCAGTTTCAACTGCCAAAGGGAGAAAAAGACTCTTAATGAGCTCATTTTTATTTTGTGTTCAAGAGGAAGAAAGATTGAAGCAAGAGAAGACTGAAAGTGCTCATTTGGCAAGCACCTCTAAAGATAAGGGCAAGAAAAGAAAGAATGAGGCTGCTAAGGATAAAGGTCCTGCACATAAGAAACAAACTCAAGCCAATAATGACGATGCTTGTTTCTTTTGTAACATGAAAGGACACATGAAGAAAGAATGTGCTAAGTACATTGCATGGCGAGCAAAGAAAGGTACATTTCTTACTTTGGTCTGTTCTGAGGTAAATTTAGCTTCAGTACCAAGAAACACTTGGTGGTTAGATTCCGGTGCTACTACTAACATCAGTGTTTCTATGCAGGTTTGCCTGAGTTACCGAAAGCCAAATGATGCTGAAAGAAGCATTTATGTGGGAGATGGCAAGTCGGTAAATGTGGAAGCAATAAGGCATTTTAGGTTGTTGTTAAGTACTGGTTACTATTTGGACTTAATAGATACTTTTGTTGTACCGTCATTTAGACGAAATTCGGTTTCTGTTTCTTGTTTGGACAAATTGGGTTATTGTTGTTCATTTGGAAACAATTGTTAATTCAAATACTGTTGGAACTGGTTCTCTTATGGTTTATGACAACTTATATTTGCTTGACACCGTTGCTTCTTATAATGAAACCTTGAATGTGGAATCACGTGGTACTAAGCGTAAAATGGATAATGAAAAATCAAGTTCCTTATGGCACAAACGGTTAGGTCACCTCTCTAAAAATAGAGTTGAGCGACTTGTGTCTTATGGAATTTTAGATTCAATTGATTTTTCAGACTTTGATGTTTGCATTGAATGCATCAAAGGCAAACAGACCAAAACTAAGAAATTGGGTGTGAAAAGAGCTATAGATGTCTTAGAGTTGATACATACAGATATTTGTGGGCCATTTCCTACACCTTCTTGGAATGGTCAACGATATTTTGTATCATTCATAGATGATTACTCAAGATATGCGTACCTATTTCTACTTCATGAAAAGTCTCAAGTCTTGGATGTGTTCAAATCTTTTAAGGCTGAAGTTTGAGAATCAACTTAGCAAAAGAATAAAGCAAGTCAGGTCTGACCGTGGTGGTGAGTACTATGGCAGATATGACGGATCAGGTGAACAACATCCAGGACCTTTTACCAGATATCTAGAGGAGTGTGGAATTGTCCCACAGTACACTATGCCAGGATCTCCTAGCATGAATGGTGTTGCTGAAAGACAAAACCGTACTCTTAAAGATATGGTAAGGAGTATGATCAGTCATTCAACCTTACCAGAATCACTCTAGGGAGAGGCACCTAAGACAGCAGCCTACATTTTAAATAGGGTACCAACTAAAGCGGCTACAAAAACACCTTATGAGCTTTGGACGGGGCGAAAGCCTAGTCTTAAGCACTTTCATGTTTGGGGATGTCCAGCTGAGGCTAGGCCTTATAGGCCAAATGAAAAGAAGCTGGAACCCAAAACTGTGAGCAGCTACTTTTATTGGATATTCTGAACGATCTAGGGGTTTCAAGTTTTATGATCCCAAAGTAAAGAATATATTTGAAAAGGGAACTGCAAAGTTTTTTGAGGATATTGAGTTTGGGGGGAGAAATACGGTTAAGGACTTTGTTTTTGAGGAGGATTTAGAATCACCCACTTCTCTTGAAGATGAGTTGATTCCTATTCCAATAGTTGCTTTTGACAATGTTCAGGATTCTAATCCTAATATTGATCAAGTTTTAGATCAAGAGCAACCAAACATAGTCAATCAAACCCCAGAGGTACAAACTCAACAACCTCAAGAACAAGTGCATTTGCGACGATCCACTAGAGAAAGAAGAAATGCTATTAATCCAGATAAATACATAGTGTATCTTCAAGAACATGAGGATGGCATTGGAATGATGGAAGATGATCCAATCAACTTTCATCAGGCCATGAAAAACTCTCAAAAGTGGAATGATGCCATGAATGAAGAGAATAAGTCTATGCAAGACAATAAAGTTTGGGAAGTTGTCCCATTACCAGAAGGTGTAAAACCAATTGGTTGTAAATGGATATTTAAAACCAAGAGGGATGAAAATAGTAATGTGGTGAGGTTTAAGGCACGTCTTATAGCTATACTCAGAAAGAAGGCATTGATTATAAAGAGACTTTCTCTCCGGTTTCATCAAAAGACTCTTTTAGGATAATAACGGCACTTGTTGCTCACTTTGATCTTGAGTTACATCAGATGGATGTTAAAACAGCGTTTCTCAATGGCGACATTGATGAGACAATTTATATGGAGCAACCAAAAAACTTTGTGGTTGGTGACCCAAAGAAAATGGTTTGCAAATTAAAAAAATCCATCTATGGACTCAAGCAAGCTTCCCGTCAATGGTACCACAAATTTCATCAAGTTGTTCTCTTATTTGGTTTTGAGATGAATGTTGTTGATGATTGTGTGTATCATAAGTTTAGTGGGAGTAAGTGTATATTCCTGGTTCTATATGTCGATGACATATTGCTTGCCACTAATGATATAGGCTTATTGCACGAAACCAAGAGATTTCTATCGAAGCATTTTGAGATGAAAGATCTTGGTGACGCCTCTTTTGTTTTAGGAATTCAAATACATCGAGACCGTTCTCGGGGTATTCTTGGATTATCACAAAAGAGCTATATCGATAAAGTACTCAAACGGTTTGGCATGCAAGATTGTAGACCAGGTGATACCCCTGTCGTTAAAGGAGACAAATTTTGTCTTAAACAATGCCCTAACGAAGCCTTGAAATTCAGGAAATGCAAAAGATTCCCTACGCTTCGGCTGTTGGGAGTTTAATGTATGCTCAAGTTTGTACGCGTCCGGATATAGCGTACATTGTTGGAGTGTTAGGCAGATACTTAAGCAATTCAAGAATTGATCACTGGAAAGCAGCCAAAAAGGTTATGAGATATTTGAAGAGAACAAGAGAGTACATGCTCACATATATGATGTCAGATCTCTTTGAGATCATTGGATATTCTGACTCCGACTTTGCGGGATGCCAAGATAGTAGGAGATCCACTTCGGGCTACATATATCTGTTAGGTGGTGGAGCTATATCATGGAGGAGTGCAAAACAAACACTCATAGCTTCATCCACCATGGCAGCAGAATTTGTTGCGTGTTATGAGGCATCCAACCATGGTATATGGCTGAGGAATTTTGTCACTGGGTTACGCATTGTGGATAGAATTGAAAGACCACTTAAGTTATATTGTGATAATAAGTCAGCTATATTCTATTCCAACAACAACAGGAGCTCGTTGAAGGCAAAACACATTGACATCAAGTTCCTTGTTGTAAAAGAAAGGGTACAAAGTGGACAGATTTGTATAGAACACTTAGGTACAAACTCCATGATTGTAGACCCCCTTACTAAGGGTTTGCCACTCAAGGTCTTTCATGAGCACACTACTCGTATGGGTGTTTTAGATTATGAGGATATCTAGATTCAGTGGGAGTTTGTCTTTAGTGTGTTTTATTTGTTTCATGAAACATGTGTATTTGGATATTTTTCTGATCAGAAATTATGTTATTCAGTTTATTTCACTTTGTACATTTAAGCTAAAGTTTTGATCTCCATAAAGTAAAGTAGGACCAATTGAAAATTGACATCACCATGCATGTAATTTTCATACCACATTATCATGATTGATCTATGTCATTTGGCTATGTTGATGTATGTGACCATTGATGGGTTTAGTTGTGATTGATACAACGAAAATCGCTTTGATCCTATGTTGATATAGTTAATGGACGAGATTGCATATGCCTATGGTTATGATGACAAAGTTATGAGCTCAATAAGGTTAACACATTTATATGTATACATATGTGACCCAGTGGGAGATTGTTAGAAATTATTGGGGTCAATTGTATATATAAAATGTGTGTTGGGTCATCAAATAAATAAATCAAATTTATGTGGTCTATTTTGGAATAAAGTTTATGACTTAAGGGCATGATTGTCATGATTTTAATATGTGGATACCAATTAGACAATTTCTATTTTGATGAGGGGCCAAATAGAAATAGTCAATAAATATTACCAAATGGTTCGTCTGTTGGTAATATAACGGGTAATGGTCCCCATTTGCATCGTATCTTTTCACTCTTGTATCCCCATCACCAAAAGAAAAAATTTCAAAGAAAGGTTTGATGCAAATTGGAAGATCATACCAATTAAAGATCATTACAAAATCGATTCTATGGACTCCGGTACGCTTCCGCTATTCCTTAATCCTATTGTTTAATTCTCATGAATTAATTAGGGCTATATACAGATTTACAGTATTCTAACAGTAAGAGCTTAGAATAATTGCTCTTTCAATGTGTTGTTTAATATAGTCCAAACTATTACGTATAAAGCTCAAACTTATCTAATATGTATTGCCAGAGCTTCGTGATCATTTTTCCCTTCAATTTGAATTAATCATTTAAGGTTGTGCAGAAAGTCATTTAATCTAATTATAACTGACTGATCCAATCCCAATCGATGTAATATAATCAGATATCCAATTATAATTGGATCGAATCGGATGTAAATTTTGAATATCCAATCAGATTGATTGTTGGATGGGACATCCGATCCAATAGAAAACCAAATCGAACCGATCCAATTATCATCTAATGGTCATCCAATTATATTTATATATTTTAAAAATATTTTTATAACTTTATATAGTTAATATATTTTATTTAAAAATATATATTAATTAATTTAGTATATATTTAACACATGAAATTAAAAAAGAAAAACTTTAGATCTAAAATATTAATTCTTATCTTCCTAAACGCTAATAAAATTGTCAATGCATATTGAATAACTTTTATTTTTTTGCGGTTTTATTATGGGATCATGAGAATTTGGTTGGACTAAACTTGTTTATTATGTATGTTGGATTATTAAGTTTTAAATTATGTTTTCTTATATATATTTTTCTTTTTAACGAAATCAACTTAAATAATAGCTAAATTAGACTGAATGGATCCAATCGAATAGAAAACCAGTTAATGTATCTAATGATTGGAACCGATCCAATCTAATAAATATATTGGATCGAATCGGAGCGGATGACTCAATTCGATTGTATTGGATCAGATAACAAAATCTAATATTCAATAAATGATTGGATTGGATCAGCTGGGTCCAAATCTATTAGATGTGATCCAATAAATACCCTTTTAGCCTTTTGCATTGGTATTTCTTAATTTTTGAAGACACCTTCCATCAAAATTGAACTACGTAAGTAAAAAGGGTTAAAGAAGAAATTCTAGAAAGCCATCCAAAGAAATTCAACCACTCTGTCTATGCCAATTGGAATGCCTCAACCAGAGGCCCTCCTGGCCTCTTTACTAAGAACACTCCTCCTAACCGTTTTTTTATTCTATCATTTAAAATACATTATTAAAACTCTACTTTCTCTATTTTACAACACTTTTATATTATATCATACATCAATTTCCTTATATTTTTTTCTACATCATTAAATTAATATTATTTTTATTTTCTACACTACTAAAATAATAATTATTTAACAGTTATACAATATACATAAATAAAATATTATTTATATATTATTAAAATAAGTTTAGCACACCAATAAAGATGCTCTAAACAGAAGGTTTTGTTAATTAATGTGGTAACATTATGTTGATAGCCACAAGTTTTGTTGGAATGGATAATGATATTAATTGTAACAAATCAAACTCTTCAATGGCTCTCCAAACACCCTAAAATTGTGAAAGCTTCCACTCTCCTTTCTAGACACATGAATGATATAGCTTCTCGAAAGGTACATACAATAATTTATATATAGTTATAATTATTTTAAGTGTGAAAATATTTTTGATGAGCTCAAAGAAGTATTTAGTAAAAGTAGGGTCATTATACTACTAGTACTGGTCTCCCGAGATCAACTTTTCTTGGCGGTCAATGCCCTTGAGATTAAGAAAAAGTACACCGCAATTGCTCAACCTATCTCGACGATCTTTTGAGTCTCGTCAAGATAAATCAAATTTTGACTCTTTTCTTGTGACTTATTTCAACAACTTTTGACCGTCGAGATTGTGTCTAATCTCGATGGGCCACAAACAAGCTCGCCAAGAAAGGTTCCCCAGCCCTTTTTTTAGTGGTTGTCCAAAATGGTATTTATTAGATAACTTATTTTTTTATAGGAGATTTTTTTTATTTTTTTTTGAATAAACTTAGCAACTTTATTAACTAGCAATCGTTAAAAATAATAAAACGCACTTCGTTGGAACAATCCTCCAACTGAAGCACACTGTAGAGAAACAAGAATCCCTAGCTAAAACATGAGCCAACTTGTTTACAGATCGTTTGACAAAACACAACTCAACATTATTTAAAGATAAGAGAAGAGTACGAACATCTTGAACTAACAGCCCAAAAGAGGATGACAAAGTAATTTAGCTTTGCACGACTTGAACACAAACTAAGCTATCAGTTTCTAAAATCACTTGTCCCCACGAATGACGATCAATCCAGCTTAAAGCTTCTTTAATGCCAACAATTTCAGCTATTTCAGGTTGCACCCGCCCGACATTTCCCATTGTGTAAGCTTCTACCAAATTACCGCTGGAATCTCGAGCCACACAGCCAAAACTAAACCGGCCTTCTCGCTCAAACAAAGCGCCATCAACATTAACTTTGATCTTATTTATAGCAGGTGCAGTCCAACGCTCAAGCACACGGTCCCCATCAATCAACGGAGACAAAGAAAGACCCTTTCTTTTTTGAGCGAATTTGTATTATAGTTTTGTGAAAATTATAGTTTTTTTCTCATAAAAAGTTGTTTTATGTAAAAAAAAAAATCAAAAGAAAAAAGAGATTAATAGGAAAATTACATTATTTTTTTTTACTTAACAGTTAAATTAACTAGATGGGTAATCAGTTACTTTCTTAAGCTTATACTTTCAATTTTTTTTTCAAAAAAAAAAAATCCATCAAATAACTTTTTTGAAATAAAAATACTTTTGCAAAAGTAATATAAAAATCCATAAAATATTTTATTTTTACTTTAAATATGATATATATATATCTTTATATATTAAAAGTGTCTATCTAACGGCAATTCTTGGTTTAACAGAATATACTTAAATTTAACGATTAGGTTTGATCTCTCGTTAACAAATAAACCCAATAATTAAACTCAAAAAATTAAACAATCTTTTAAATATTAATAATCTCTTTTTAAATTAAAAAAATCATCTTAGCCACATATCTCTAACAAACCTATCTTGGGAGAATATTAATATATTTTTTTTATTTATTTTTTAAAAAAGAAAAATCTTTATATATTAAAGTTAACCTCACGTTATCTAATATTTTCTCTGGATAAGCATAGGAAGCAGAAATACCACTTCTATCTTTGTGTGATTGCAGATATACCACTTCTGTCATTGACCCACTTTTTAGCTTTATAAATGGAGATGTTCATATAATATTAACACTTTACAGAATATTTATAGATATAAACTTACATTACAATGCTATGTTAAAAAAAGAACTAAATAGAATAATCTACTACTCCAATAATAAATTTATTTACAATTTTATAATTACACTAATATTATTTTAATACATTATTAAATAATATTTCAAATATAAATATTTAATTTTTTCAAACAAAAAATTTGTAATCTTTAAAAATAAAATACATTCAAAATCTTAAAAAGACCAAAATCTTAAATAAAACTAGCAATACGTGGCTCGGCACGTACATTCACCTAGTATATATATTATGTACGTAGTTTGAGTAAGAGAGAAACTACGTATACCATCATCAGTGGAATGTTACATAAAGCAATACGGAGTATCAGAAAAAAAAGACAATTGAAGAACTCAATAAGGGTTTGTTTAGAACGTCGCATTAGGTCGTATTGTATTGTATTGTATTAAATTGGATTATATATCATATTATTATATATTACTATGTTAAATTTTAATTTATACTAAAATATTATATATTTAGGTGCCCATAAAAGTTAACACCAATATAATTTTACATAAAAGTATTACATAAATTACAATTCAATATAATATTATACAATACAATACAGTGTAATACGACGAAAAGAGTTGTCAATTACCAGAAAGAAATCAATGAAGATTTTATTAGGCCAACTGTTGTGCCTTTTCATATCTTAGTTCGTGTCCTTAATTTTACTAAGGTAGCTAAGTCTATTTACAAACAATGTGATGGTCAATATACACATATTGGAAAAGTGTTGAAAAAAAAAAGCATTGCTACTTTACTTATAGACCCAATCCCATAATTATATAATTAATTATTATTATGTAATACGTACTTAAGTTAATCAATAATAATCTACCCAATAATACTACATATACATATTGGGATGGCTAGTGGTACTTATATATGGTAAAATTGTCTTTTGTTATATTAATAATAATGAAATAGTTCTTCTCTATTTTTTATTATGATCAAATCTTCTTTTTATTTGGACAAAAGATCAATTTCATATATACAATCACACAGTGAAAGAAAGGTCTGAATTGACAAAAATAAAACTTACATTTCAAAGTTTTAATAACTTTTACACTGTGTTTGGTAAAACAACTATTCTCTCCCTATCTTTTCTAAACTCTCATTCCTTCCTACCAAACATAGCCTTAGACAACGACACGAGTATGAACCGATATGTCGCGGTTGTTCTTGTTTGTAGCTCTGTACTTAATGCAGATAATGAAAATGTTTACTTTAAGGGAATGGTAATAAGAGCTTAGATCAAACTACTAAGTATGGTGCTTTGACTAATCTTTAGCCTCTATTGCATTGATATTTCTTGATTTTCGCCGACAAATTCTATCGAAATTGAACGTTTATGTCACCATCCGAGATGATGAAAGTGTCGTCGAAACAGCAGCAGCAGTTAGTGTAGCTCTAGTTAATAGAGGTTCAGAAAAACTGGTTGTGTTTGTAGTTTTAAAGAGTATCTAACAAGTTACCATTATGAAGCATCAAATGTTGGTTCTTTCAAAGTAAAAATTGATTAAAACATGAGATAACAATGACTAGATAAACTTTAACAGACACATCAAACAAGTGTAAACCTCATGATTCTCAAACTTGTCCAGTTGTTGTTCTTATACTTTCTTCTTAATGTTCTCTATCAACCGATTCGCCTTTCCAACAACATTTTCAGATGAACCTCTATACTTAACTAATTCTCTAGGATCATTACAAGTTTTCAATATAGCTGACATTGCTTCAGCTTTTCGAATAATAGAGGATCTCCGCGAACGAGATTCATCGCCGTCTTTCTTGTAAGTATCCGGCAATTTCATAGAATGAGGAACAGACGACATCAGACCACGCACTTTTCGTGCCATCTCAGTCATTTCGCGTTTCTTTAATTCATCATTCAATCTCTGGAAAGTAAGATACTGAGGAACTATGCCTCTTCTGATCATATTCTCGAATTCCAAACTCGCCTCTTCGAATTTTTGCAAATCACAGAACAAATGAATCAGCATTGTGCTTGTAGCTAAGTCCATATCAAATCCCCTGCATCTCATTTCATGGATTACTTGAACTGCCAATTCAAGCTTCCCATCTTCACACAACATCTTCAACAACAGATGATATGTGAGTCGATCGGGAGAATATCCCGATTCGATCATCTTCGTATACAAGTTCATAGCTTCCTCAATCTTTCCCAACTTCGAAAAGTACTTAAAGAAATAGTTATAAGTTGTTGGTGTTGGTACAAATCCCCTACCAATCATCATCTTAAGAATCTTACTTGCCCCAACAAGATCTCCTGCTTTGCAAAAACCCTTCACTAGAGAATTGTATGTTGAGAGAGTTGGTCCTGATTCTAGAACCGAAAATCGTTCCATCATCCCCAATGCCTCCTTGAACATCCCGGCTTCCCCAAGAGCGTCGATTATTGGATTATAAACTATAGCATTAGGCTTAATTCCTTCTGTTTTCATCTCACTTAGTAGCTCAATTGCCCTTTCAGACCGACGCATTCGACAGTAACCTTCCACCAATGTACCATATGTTACAACAGTAGGCCTCACATTCTCCTTTTTCATCTCCATCCAGAGCCGCTCAGCGTGTTTGAGCTTCCTCATTCTGAACCAACCATTCAATAGTATGTTGTAAACTCGAATGGATGGAATCCAACTCGAGTCCAACTTCTTTTTCCTATCAAAATAACTTGAAGCTTCTCTAACATGCCCTTCTTTACAAAGAGAATCCAACACAATCTCAAACAAACTCATCTCTGAACTTGAATCAACAATTGTAATCGCGAATTCAAAAGCTCGAATTGCAGATTCATGCATACCTGCACGAGCATACCGCCTGATCATGATGACAAATGTATCTTCAGTAACTAAAGTGAGTTCGTCCTTTTTCTCGATTTGATCAAGAATCAAAGACCAGGCTGAGTCAAACTCCCTTGATTTCGCAAGCACATTGACAATCGAGTTAAAGATCGCAGCAGAGGGTTGAAACGCAGGTTGCTTCATCGCCCAAAGAAACAGTGAGTACAACAACTTAGGGGACGAATCGAAATGTTCGAACACAGCTTGAAACAAACTCGAATCGAGCTTGATCCCTGTCTTGTCCAATGCAGCATGGAGGGAAGGACCAGAGGAAATGTCAGGGTTAGTGAAGAGCTCAGAAACAGTGAGGAACTCATTCTCAGAAACCTTGGTGCCTGAGTCAGGAACCTGGGCTAGTTGTGTGGCTGGTGGAGTGAGTATTTCTTGGGGCCACTTGATCAAGGGCTTACCAGGTATGGACAGCCATGACTGATCAGAAGAGGAGGAGAATTGCAAGAAGTGAAATTGAAAAAGTTTGGATTTTGGATTTGGTTCAAAGAGAAGATGTTTTAGTGGGATAAAACTGTAGCGTTTGAGTATCATGAACATGAATTACACCTGCAAATCACATAAACCACTTTGAAATGAGTGTAATTTTTTATAAATAAATTGAAAAAACAAGAACCACCCACATTGATACATCTTATTATAATCATCAACAATAATTTCAACATCTGTGTTAACTAAAGTACCTAAAAGAAATTGAAAACAGAGTACAGAACATGTTACTTCAAATATTCACAAAATTAAAAACTACCCACAACTTAGTTAACAACATCTAAAAACTCCCATTAATCCCACCAAAAAGAGAAAAGAGAATTAAAAAGAAATTGTAATACTCCTTAGATAGTCTCTTAGGACCCTCAATTTCATCTTCTCTACTTTCTCTTACCTCAGACTCATCAATCGTGTAGGTGTAAGGGTATTAAGCTTGAAGAAATCAAAATCAGAAAAAGGTAACAAATTTCACAATAAAAGTTATAATCGGAACAATTTAGTTACCGGTGTGTGTGTTCGAGGTGAGACCCGTTCCTTGCCGTCGAGTTAGAGAGAGAGAGAGAGAGAGAGAGAGAGAGAAGAGTCTTTACCTAGTCTTATTTCAGTTTTCAGTGTATAAATATGTATTCGGGTCGGGTTGTTCTAACCGGCCCATCAATGAATTCTCCAACCCTTTCTGATGAGTGTCAGAGAAAGAACCCCTCAATTCTCAAAGTCTCAATTTTTCGAGTCGCCAAAAGCTTTGGAAGCGGTGGAATTCTGAGTTGAACACTTCTTTATGAAACAAGTAAGTTATGATAGAGATTTATATTATTCTCCATAAATGTTTGAACTTATGAAATTTAGTTAGTTCAGGCCTAAGATTTTCTTTGTATAATTCACATGGGGATCTTGGCTGTGGGTACAGAAATGTAGCATTGAGTTGATATTGGGAGAAGAGAAAGGAATGCAGAGACGACACCATTTTCTATTTTCTTAGTTATGGTGGTGAAATCTTCTTTGCTTGGAACTTGGAAACAAACTCTATGGACCAGATTATTTTCGGGATTTTCTCGAGCTTTGTCGAGTACTCAAAAAGACAACATAATTCTCACAAACGCTTTTATCACAGAGCAGTGTTGTAATGGCCGACTTGATGTTGCCCGGGATGTGTTTGATAGAATGCCCAACAGAACGGTTGTATCGTGGAACACAATGATTTCTGGATACTCGAAGCGGGGAAGATACTTTGAGGCTTTGTCTCTTGTTTCCATGATGCAAAGAGGGAATACGAAATTGAATGAAACCACTTTTTCGACAATCCTTAGTGTATGCGGGCGATCAGGGTCGATGGATGAAGGAAAAGAGGTTCATTGTCTGGTTTTGAAGTCGGGTTTCGAAAGTTTTGAGCTTGTAGGGAGCGCGTTGTTGTTTTTCTATCTGAGTTGTTATCAGATTGAGGATGCCAAGCGAGTTTTCGAAGAGCTTCGTGGTGGGAACGAATTAGTTTGGAGTGTGATGCTTGTTGGATATGTTCAGTGTAGTTTGTTGAGAGATGCTTTGGATGTGTTTATGAAAATGCCAAAAAGAGACGTTGTGGGGTGGACTGCTTTGATTTCGGGGTATGCAAAGAGCGAAAATGGGTGTGAGAAGGCTTTGGAGTTGTTTAAATCAATGAGGGATGATGGTGTGGTGCCAAATGAATTCACTCTTGATTGTGTTATCAGAGCTTGTGGCAGATTGGGTGTGATAAGTACAGGGAAGTCTGTTCATGGGCTTGTCATTAAACATGGTTTTGAATTCGAGCACTCGATTGGTGGCGCGTTGATAGAGTTTTATTCTGGTTTTGCAGCTACCACTTGTGCCAAAATAGTTTATGAGGGAATAAGAAATCCTAATGTAAATGCTTCTAATTCACTTATGGCAGGGCTTATATCCATGAATAGGATCAAAGAGGCAAAGATGATTTTTGATGGGCTTAAAGAAAAAGATCCAGTTTCTTGTAATTTGATGATTAAAGGGTATGCAATGATTGGTAAAGTGGAGGAATCAAAGAGATTGTTTGAGAAAATGAAGCAGAAAACCATAATTTCATCAAACACTATGATCTCTGTGTATTCAAGGAATGGAGAAATTGATAAGGCTTTGGATCTTTTTGAACAAACCAGAGGTAAAAAGGATACTGTGACTTGGAACTCAATGATGTCAGGTTTTGTTCACAATTATCAACATGAAGAAGCTTTGAAACTATATCTTTCGATGCGAAAATCATCGGTTGATTGTACAAGATCAACATTCTCTGTTCTGTTTCATGCTTGTTCATGTCTTGGATCACTTCTACTTGGACAATCACTTCATGGCCAGTTGAACAAGACCCCATTTGAATCCAATGTTTATGTCGGGACATCCCTTATCGATATGTACTCGAAATGTGGAAACCTCGCAGACGCTCAGAAATCGTTCATCTGCATCTCATCACCCAATGTAGCAGCTTGGACGGCTCTTATTAACGCGTATGCCCATCACGGCCTTGGCTCCGAGGCATTGTTGCAGTTTGAGAATATGTTAAAGACCGAAATCATCCCAAATGCTGCTACTTTTGTAGCTGTTATGTGTGCTTGCCGTTATGCTGGTTTAACCAAAGAAGGGATGAGAATTTACCATTCCATGAGGAAAGACTATGGACTAGTCCCAACTTTAGAACACTATGCTTGTGTAGTTGACCTGCTCGGGCGGTCTGGCCATCTACAAGAAGCCTCAGAGTTCATTGAAGAGATGCCTATTGAACCAGATGGTGTTATCTGGGGAGCTTTGCTTAATGCTTGTTGGTTTTGGATGGACATGAAACTCGGCGAGAGGGTCGCGGAGAAGATGTTTAGCCTAGAACCGAAACCGTTATACGCTTACATTATCTTGTCTAACATTTATGCTGTTCTAGGAAAATGGGAGGAGAAGATGAAAGTAAGGAAGAGACTAAGGTTAATCGAAGCGAAAAAGGGTCCCGGTTGTAGTTGGATTGAGTTAAACAGCAGAGTTCATGTATTCTCTGTTGAAGATAAAACTCATCCTCATTGTAATCTTATCCATGATACATTGGAGCATCTTACAGCAAATACAAACTCTTTGATGCAATTTGATTTTGTTTCTATGCCAACATAGGTTTCTAGCTTAATAAATGCATTTTAAACCTTATTAACCAAATTTTGTATTAGCTGTCTTATTTGCTGAAAAAACCATCACATTATCAAAACTATGCAGACAATTATGATTATGGAGCGATGACAGTGACCGATCGAGCTTGACGATTATGCTCCGGCCGGCCAAATTCTATACCCTTGAAAATTTTGTAAGTAGTTCTTTCTCCTTTTTGTTGAAGAAATGATCTGCTATATATTTGTAATAAACCTCTTTTAATGGGCATTTTTCTCATGTTTGATTGTTACTATGCTTGATGTTAGTTTGTGCCATAAAGAGTCATCCATAAACTTCTATATTCACAATACAAATTTTAAGGAACAAATGCATTGTGTTCTTTTGAGTTGGTTTCCATTTCTGCCGTGAACCCTTTACATATATCAATATATCTATATATAATATATATAAGCAAATCAAGTGTGTTGAGAATGAGATGCAGCTCCAAGCACTACTGCAACATTTACTGTCATTGCCCCTGTTATTGTTGTTGCTCCTGCAAACAAATGCAGTGTTATTTTTCTTCAAACCATTTTTCATTGCTTGACATGGAAGATTTTAAGTATAAAAAAAAAATCACCTTGATTTGGTTCTCTGGTAAGATTTATGACATTGACATAAAAAAAATCCATAATTTAGATTGTATGTATCATTAGAGGCTTTAAGCAAGATATAATAGTCCCAACTTAGTCCCATTAGATAAGTTGTTTAGTTTAATACTTAAAAAATATTGTTCAAAACTATGTTAAAAATTGAATTGATTTACTTATTGGGGTTACATATTTTGTTTCAAAATCAGTTTGCAAACAAAATAATATTTATGTTCATAGTTGCAAAGTTATATTTACTTGCTATTTTGATTTCCTTGATTTCCAATCAATATATGACCAAATGAAATTTTATTAGTCTTTTGTCTTTAATCTCTGACTTTGTTTTTTTTTCCCTTCAAAATTTTATTTATTTAGAAATATGATTATTGGACAAAGAAAACAAGTGTTCCAACTTCAAACCCTTTTAAGATTATTTGCTGTCATTTGAAACAAAAATGACATCTCATGTTTTTTTGCTAATTATTTTTCCATTTACATTCATTATCTAAAGTTTCCTTTTTAAACAGAGCAATTTTAGTCAAATTCCATTTTTACTACTAGCCGTTAGACTTACACTTAGGAGGTTTATAATCTATATATAAACTATATCTTGTAAATCAAATCAAACCAAGTAGATTCTCAAATCTTTCATTAGATTTTTTTCAAAAAAAGATTTTGGCTACAATAACATATTATATCTTAGCATAGATTTGTTTATAAATATGAGTTCATTATCATCATCATCACATCATACTCGTTGTGCTGCTTGTAAGTATTTGAGAAAGAGTTGCCCTTCAGATTGCATTTTCTCTCCATATTTTCCTTCCAACAATCCTCAACGATTTTCTTTTGTTCATAAAGTTTTCGGGGCCAGCAATGTCGGGAAAATGCTCAAGGTACTTACTATAACTATTAAGTTTTCGGTTTCATTGTTGTTAACTTATAATGACAAAAATAATAAGTTTTTTTTTTCTTGTAGCGATTACCGGTAGAACTGCGTGGTGAAGCAGCAGATACTATGCATTTCGAGGCGACATGTAGAATAGAGAATCGAGTTTATGGATGTGTCGGGATTATTTCTCAGTTACAACAACAAATACAGCATGTTGAGACTGAATTGGCTATGACAAGAGCTGAGATTGCTTTGTTTTCTTCAACTTCTTCTTGTTCTTCTAATCCTAATCCTAATTTTAGTGATTATGCTGAGATTATACAAGAACCCCATTTTCAAGAAGAATATTCTAACCTCAACAGCTTCACACAATCACAACAAAATGATAACAATGTTATTGGACAGTATGATAATCATTTCTTCAAATTTTAATTAAGTTCTAGTAATACACCTTTTGCCATTTTGTTTCTAATAAGACAAGTTTATATATATATCCATTTCTTTGAATAATTATTCTATATCGTTTATGTAAACAATGATAAGAAATCTATTTAAGGAATTTATCCTTGCATACTTTAGTTGTCATGATTTTAGTTCTTGCCCATGGTTTGTCACTTTGTCTTTGAGAGAATTATCTCATAATTGGTTGAATCTTATTTTCTTTTTTGATTGCCTCACCTTAGTGAAAGGTATTGTGTCTAGGAGAGTTTCGAGTTGGAAGGATAAGATTTTGTTCTTGGAAGTTTATTGAGATATTGCTTTGTTGTTTAATGATAGAATTTACATGATTCATATAGACTTTATTAGAGTTGTTCATAATTTTGCTAAATTGGCTACTTGCTTTGGCTACTTTCTTTTAAGAGAGTTGGAATTTTTTGTTTCTATCATTAATCATTTGTTTTGAGTTCTTACAAAACTTTGCGTTTATAATATATATAGAGAGTTATTTGCAGCTAAATCCTCTCAATTATTATTTCATTTGCGCTTAACTTTTCAAGCTCAAATTTTAGTAGTAAAATCGTGACATATATTTTTCACAGTTAACTACTAACATGAACTACTTATGTGTATACTTTTGGACAAGTGACACGTGTATATTGGTATACCTAATATTATTATTTAAAAATTATAAAAGTATATTTCAAAATTTATAATATTTTTATAATATTCTATTTTTTATTTTTATAATTTTATTTAATTTTAAAATAATAATATTAGGTGTATTAATATAAATGTGTCACGTGTACAAGAATGTACACATAAGCCGTCTATAGTGGTAGTTAACCAGATGATACTTTAAATTTGCTAAAAGTTTAGTAGTGTCAAAATTTGAGCTTAGATGGTTTAGTGAAAGTGAAACGATAATTGAAAAAGTTTAACCGCCAAAAACTCATATATATATATATATGGGTGACTATTAAATGGTTACATTTTTATTGTAACTATATGGTTACATTTTTCTTTAACCTGTAATAGCAGGTTACTAATAGGTAGACTTTCCTTTTTTAGATTTAATTAATTATAGTTAATTAATTTCTTAAAATAATTAATTAAATAGACATTCCTTTTTTAGAATTATTTAATTATAATTAACTATTTTCTTAAAATAATTAATAAAATATTTAACAAGACCTATTTTAGTAATTAATATTTATATTTAAATCCTTACTTGAATTATTTTAATAATTAAGCCATTTAATTATAATATTTACAATAAAATTTATTTTTTTTTACAAAAATTAAACTTCTTTTGACACAAATTAAAATTCTCTTCTTATAATAAATTTTCAAATCCTTCAATCGATAACAAGTGCAGCTATTTTTTTTCTAAGTATGAGGCCTCAAGCTAATCAATCGATAACAAGTGTAGCCATTTTTTTTCTAAAAAATCCTTCAACTTATTTCATTTTTTACTTTTTAAATATTTAAATAAAAAATTAAATAATTAAGTGTAATAATTTAAAATTAAGATTACAAGTATAATAAAATTTAAATTATGAAATTATATGTGTATAATTTTAAATTATAAAAAGTTTTGCTATAAAATTTTAAATAATTTAAATATAAAAAAATAAATTGCTAAAAGATCCTTATATAGTAATAAATTGCAAAAAATTAATTAATAATTATAATTAATTTAATTTTAAAATATAATTAATCTTAATTAAAGTTTTATAAGGAAATAAATGATTAGGTTACTTCCAGGTTACAAGTTATTTATTATTTATTTTTATTTAATTTCCAAATTAATCACAACCATTTACTACTAAAATGTAACCATGATGGTTACAATAAAAATGTAACCATTGAAACCTCTTCCATATATATATATAAATCCGAATATCTAAAAACTTTCTTTTCATTTTATATTGAAAAATCACATCTGGGTTTTAAGATACAATCAATCGAAGGGGTTGATCCAATCCAAATAAAAAAAGAAAAAGAAGGATTTCTTTTAGGAAAGGGATTAAAGAAAACGAGATTCAAAATACAAGTACAAAAAAAAGAAATTTTGTCATCTATTTTGTAGCATTTTGGCGGCATGGCCGAGTGGTAAGGCGGGGGACTGCAAATCCTTTTTCCCCAGTTCAAATCTGGGTGCCGCTTGATCAACAAAAGAATCGAAATACTTTGTTCTGTTTTGCTGATATAACTTGTCAAATTTTTTCCAGCAGAAGCAAGCGCAAAAAAAGGATTCTTGAGACTTGCTTGATTCGAAGTATATGGGGATATTTTGTTCTCTAAAATGAAAATGCAGTAAATCCTTTCGCTAAGGTTTAAGGAAAGACTATAGTCGTAAATCCTTTCACTACTAATGGGGTGTCAACTGATTGGGTCTTGAATTAGATTGGATAGCCGGACGAGTAATCTAATTTAATTCCTATATTCAATAGTAATTTAATTAAATTAAAAATTGGCTTTTACTTAATTTATTTATAAATTAAATTATAAGTTATAAATTAAATTATAAGTTAAGTAAGTAAAAAAAGAAATTTTTACTTTTTGATAACGTCAAGAAAGTAATAGGGCGTCTTTTATTGTTTTATAGCGAAAATTGACACTGGTAAGATTTAGATCAAATAAATGGGAAAATAAAAAAAAAAATAGAAGTATGCGATAGATAATGATCTATATATATACATAACTTATGTTCTTAAGAGATTTTATAGGAATTTAGTCTTATTCAATTACCATAGAAGCCATCTTCTCTCTTTTGTGTCCCTTAAATCCATCCACGAATTGGGTTATGTTAAAGTGTGTTTGGTTAGAGGTAATGTTATATTTAAATCTCTTCTTTTATAATTTTTGTTATTCATAATTGTATACATTATAATTATTAAAATATTTTGTAAGTACTTAATAAATTTGACATTATCTTAAAAATAAACTTAAAATATAAAAGTTTGGTTTTAAATCGTGATTCCCAACATTAATCCATAACAAACTTTATTACATATATTTACTTAAAAACTAAACACATCATACCTTTCAAAGAAAAAAATATATATATAGCTAACGAATTCGAAGAAAATTAAAGGAATTAATTAGTTAATTAAACACCATAAAGACAAACCAATAAATAATAATAAGTTTTCTCAAGTCAAATGAATAGTCATTCCACAAGTTTTAAATTCCAACTACTTACTGATACGATATAGTATAATTTTTTAAATTAAATTGGCAATGGAAATTAGTGTAATTATTTAATTACGATTATATAATGCAAAAAAATATATATATAAATTTATTATTTAAAAAAAAAAAAAACAATATTGAAAAGTAATGAAATATTTTGTTTTTCTGATTACTTTGATGAATACAAACATATTAATTAAGCACACGTTTTCATGTATATAATTAAAATTTAAAATATATTTCAAGAATAAAAGAATAACAAATAACCTCATAAAAAGGTAACCAATTTAGTAACTAACTAACTATATATATATATATATTATATAGTACTAGTATTTGCCAAGTAAAATAAAAGAAGAGATCACTAGTTAAAATGAAAACTCTTAACAATCAACAACGGAGGAGGAAGAAAATAATGAAGGAGAAATGTGATGTAGTGGCGCCGATATGGATTCTCTCCGATGATATGTTACTCGAGTTATTTCTTCGAATTTTTGATTTGAAATGTATTATGGAGTGTGCTTTTGTTTGTAAGCGTTGGATGTCGGTTATTTCTAGCTCTAAATCTTCTTTTTGGCGCAAATTCAATCACTTTCATCGTCAAAATAGGCTTAATAACTCCTCATTTACTCCTTTTACATTATTATTTAGAACCAATATGAGATTCAAATCTCAAATTCCACCATCATTGAAAAACAATATATTTTCATTCGAGTTTTTCTCGGAGGGATCAAAGATTTTTGACTACGGTCAAAAACCACCGTTAGACTTTTTACCTTGGAGAGGTGACAAGTGGCGTGCTTATATATGGTCATCGTTCGATGATTTGTTGCTAGTGGAACGATCTCCTACTCGCGTGTACATTTGCAATCCTTTTACGAAACAATATGTTGAGATTCCTGGATCTCCATTTGGTTTTCATGAGCTTTATTGGTATGCATTAGTAGTATCAAGTAATTTTCATAATTACAAAGTAGTGAAAATAAGTTCAAATGAAAATAAGGTTAGAGGTTTAATAAATCTACCATGGAAAGTTCAATTATCCATTTTTTGTTCCGAGACCAAGCTATGGAGCACTTCGATTCTTAATTTTCCGGTGACCTTCAATTATTTGTTGCAATGGAGACCGACCGTCGTTGGAAGCAATGGAATTGTGTACTTGTCATACATTAATTATAATATCAATGGCATTATTGGAGTGAATCCCTTTTCAAACAATTCTTATTTTATTAATTTGCCTCCAAACTTCTTACTTAAATTCAAGGCACGTATTGGAGTGGTTCATGGGAAGTTGCGTGTGGTGCAACTCTATCTAAGTAATTCGGGTAAGTATGTTTTCAAATCATGGGAACTAATAGACGACGAAGACGATGAGGTGTGTATATGGAATTTAGTGCATTATCACGATAAAATGACGATACAAAGTAATAAAATGAGTGGGTCGTCGCAATTTAATGTGTTAGCTCTCCATCCAGATGACGAAGATGTTTTCTTTTTCGAAAATCGTACGAGTGATGATGATGTTGAGATTTTACAATTTAGAATACTTGGCCAAAATCACAATGAGATTAATTATCTTTGCCATCTTCCACCTACAATGAATAAGTATATACATGTTATACCTCTTTCTCATCCTCCTTGGCCTACTCCATGCCCTAAATTATTTTAAAGTGTTTTGTTATTGTGATTTTTTTTTTTTTTTTTTTACTTAATAATGTTTTGATGATTGTTTGTTAATTTTATCATTTTCTTTTTTGAAAGAGAACACTTATTCATATCAATTAATTATGTTTTTTAGGTATTTATTTTATTTTTTGTTTTTCAAAATGATTAATAATTTTACAATTTCCATATGCACTTATTTAAAAGAAAACAAACGTACCTAGTTTATAGTTGAATAAATAAAAAAAAAAATATAGTTCATAATCATCATAACAAAATTTTCTACCTAAAGCTATTTTTGAAACTTAATTCCCATAAGGATATTGTTAAATTAAAATAAAAAATACTTATATATTTAACAGATATTTAAGAGAACATAAACTATAGAAAGCTTTGTTCATATAAATTATATTTTAGTATGTTTATTATTAATAATTTAAATTTTTGTAAGATATTTGTTTTTGAAAATTTTGATTTTGAAGATATATATAAATAAAATATATTTTAAATAATATGAATGGTTAATTAAGGTGCGGTTTGGTAACATTTTTGTTTTTTAATTTTTTAATCGTAAAATGAAAGTAAAATTTTTGTTTTTAAAAAATTTATTTTTAAAAAACAAAAATGCGTTCTCTAACCACTTTTATTTTTCAATTTTAAAAACAGACAACAAAAGTGTGTTCTGTAAAGTTCATTTTCATTTTTATTTTTTGATTTTATTTAAGTTGGGTCAAGATCCGGGGTTGATTCGGGTTCGGGTCAAAAGCCGGGTTCAGCGCCAAGGCCGTGAGGAGGGAATTTGGGTCCGGGTCTAGTTGTAATCCAAAAGATTAATTAAAAAAAAACTGTTTAAAAAAATATTGAAAGTGATTTTTTTTTTTGTTTTTAAAATTTTGATTTCTAATTATAAAATTGAAAAGTAAAAACAGTTTTATAGAACATGTTTTTAAAAAATATTTTCACTTTTCCACTTTTAAAAACAGAAAACTGATTAAAAAAGTGTTACCAAACGCCACCTAAGTTTAACAATAACCTCAGTTTCACTCGGAGCAGTTCCCACTTCCCATGACTACTTCCAAAATAAATTATATATTATGTACAACTCTAATAAAAAAAATATAAAATAAAATGTATTGGATCAAAACAATTTCCTCTCAAGAATTATTTCATAAATACCAAAAAATGATAAAATATATATGTTTTTATGAATTTACCGTTTTTTTTTTTTACAGTTTTACAAAATTTAATTTTGTTTTTACAAAAGGTGATGTTTGATTGGAGGTAATGAAATTGAATGGAAAGGAAAGGAAATAATCTTCATTTTTTGTTGGAATGTCATTCTAATGGAATAGTCTTTCCACTATTTTAGTGGAATAATAATTCTATATCATTCCTGATGAGAAAAAATTTAATAATTTTTTTATCAATTTATTTTTTATCTATTTTAAATTTTATTCAATTCCTATTCTTAGTTGTCTTTTCTTATTTTCATGTTGCTGCTGCAAAATTAGTAATCTGATTTTAAGTACTATTTAATTTTTTAATTATTATTATTATTATTGTTAGGATTTGCTCCTAACTAACAAGGTAACTTATTATAGCCCACAAAAAAAATATTTAACTTTAAGTCAGGAAAGTCATCTAATTATTAACAACCAACTCTTTTTACTTCTAAGTTTTCCAAAGGGTAGTTTTCCTTGTCACCTAACCTCATTTACTTTTTAACCACTTGAGGTTAGTTCAAGTGGTGGGTGTGTGTGTCTTGGAGGTCCTGGTTCGAGTCCCAAGTAAAATATAAACACTCAAATAAAAAAAAAACCTCATTTACTTTTTTACACCATTACTTTTTTTTTAAAAAAAAAAAGAAAGAAAAGAAAAAGAAAGAGAAAAAACCATCATATAGTTCTTTGTTGATATGCACATTGTCACCAACCTTTCTTTTAAATAAATCTTTAAAATAACAATTTACTTTTAGAAGAAAACACCATAAGATAAGATAAGATAACCATTCTATATAGAGTTACAATATTTTTGGTCCTGGTTGAGAGAGACCTTATTATTTAAGAACCTTTGTTACATGTTATGTATAAACCAATAATCCATTTTCACACAACAAATTTACTATGAAGTTGGAGCACTAGTGAACTGGTAAGAGGCATAAGAGAGTGAACCAAGGCTCCAACTATGGTGTATGAGCTTAGCTTTGGCATCTACACCAGCCGCGCCCATTGCCACATGCAAAGGGTAAAAATGTTCAGGACGAGGATGTGCCACTTTAGCATGAGGAGCCTTCTCCTCATACTTGATCACATCCTCGTACCTTCCATTAAGTAAAGCCTCTTTAAGCCATGTATCGAACTCCATCGCCCAAGGAACCACACCATCTTGAGGCTTAAGGTGTCTCAAGTTGTGAGTGGCACTTCCCGAGCCAATGATGAGAACACCCTCGTCCTTGAGAGGAGCCAATGCCTTGCCTATGTTGTAGTGATAGGCCGCGTCCTTGTGTGGCTGCACCGAGAGCTGGCACACTGGGATTTGGGCTTCGGGGTACATCAGCATTAGGGGAACCCAAGCACCGTGGTCTAACCCTCGTTTGGTGTCTTCATTGACTTGTTTTGTTGAGCCTGATGATAAAAGAATGTCTTTTACTCTCTTGGCTAGTTGTGGTGCCCCTGGAGCTGGATACTTGAGCTGTGATGATGAGATAATTATGTTGACAAAATCAGATAAGGGATTGTAAAAGTAGAGTCAAACAAAACAAGGATTGTAAGCAAAATCAAATGTGAGATTGAGAATTAGAATCAAGCTGATCTGTATAAGGGAAGTAATAGGGACCCTTTTAAATGTAGTTGAGAGTTGAAATTGAGGTATCTGCTAATTAAAAGTTAATAAAAACATGAGAAAGAAAAGTTCAAAGACAATAAATTGAAAAACCCAAAATCCATTTTATGATATTGACAGAACATCAAAGAAAGAACAAAGTGATCAATTCACAGCCAAAAATATTATGAATAGTCATTTGGGAACATATTTTCAAAAGTCAAAACCATAAAAACAAATCTATAAATGCTCAAATCTTCAATCTCAATTCATTCAACCCCTAAAGCACATATAGTTGGACAGAGCAAATAGATAATTATATATAATTAAATTTATGAATAATAGTCATTTGGAGCCATCACCTTAAATCTCAAATTCATTCAACCCCCAATAAATAAAGTCAGGAAAATCAGATCAAAGATTGAAATTTGAGGCAACCCAGGTTGGTTTTCAGCCCAAAAAAGCATAAAAAAGCAAACTTTACTGACCTCGTACATTGATTGAGGGAAGCCATAGAAATCATAGATGGTGTCATTAGGACGGTTGTTGAGAAAATTGAGGGTGGGAACAGAGGTTTCCCAGTGAGCTGATATGACTAAAATGGAGGTAGGTATGGTGGGGAAGATGGTTTCCTTCCATGACTGTAGAAAGTGCCTGGCTGGAAGAGTTTCGTCGATGGAAAGAGTGGGTGAGCCATGGGAGATGAAGAAGGTTTGTTTCATCATCATATATGGTATTTTGATATTTGATATGTTTATTATTATGATTGTGAATTGTGTTTGTATTCCTTAAATAATAATGTTTTTGGGTCCCAATGTAGTTAATAGGCAAATATAAAAAAAAAAAAAAACCAAATTTGGAGTGGAATATATGGTATGAGGTGAGAACGATAATTAAGTCAAGAGGAGACATTTATAAGAATTTGACTTGAATTGCAACTTACGCGTTTTTCTATTGTAATTTCTTTAATTATTATCTGTTTATGCACAAGTTAGTTGGAAATGATAAATTATGGTGTCAAGCACTTTTTATTGGTAGTACTTGGATATCTTTTAACAATTCTCAAAATCATATTATCTAATTACCTTACCTTTCACATGTGTACCATAAGAATATGAGCATTGTTAGGGGATATTAAGGTGTCTAACACACTTTTACTTTTATGATATGGTGTTTTATAATTAATTAATAATTTTTATTAAATTACTATAAGTAGGATTTGATATTAAATTGTACCAATAATAATATTACACTTTATAAGGTATCGGGATAGGTTGGGTGGATACCCAACTCTATTGGGAAGGGTATTTGTCGTCTAAATAAGAAATGGGGGTGTGAATGGGGTTAATTTACCATCCGAATGCTGCTGCTGCCCGATGGGTGCCGTTTGATTTTTATTATATTGTAAGAATAATTTGTAGGATAAGTACTTAAGTTTAACTCTGAGTTACAAATAAATACATTAATTTAATTTTAACGGTAGTAATATTTAAGTTATAATTTAATTTTACGTAGGTACTTTATTATCGTGGCAATCTATGATTGATACAGTTTATTAAATTTTAATTTTTTATTTAAATATAACAATAAGAAAATGACACGATAAAATGCTTACGAAAGTTTCATAAATACAGCTTAAGAATTATTACAGTTAAAAATTAAATTTAAATATTTATCTGCAACCGAGAATTAGACTTATATATTTACGCAAAAAAAATTACTCTATTTTGTAATAGTATTTTTTAGTTATTATAAATTTTCTTTATGAATTTACAAAACCTCTTGTACTGTAAATTATTAACATTATATAATATTATTATTTTTATTATGAAATATTAGTATTATGTAATATTATAATTTAGAGAAAGAAAATAGAGAAGAGATGAGAATTTTTTGAGTGTTTTATTCCAATAGGTGATCTCCTATTTATACACATACAAGAGTCAAATATTAAGAAACTAAGAGAAAGGGAAACTAAGAAAAAGGGAATGTTGATTACATTAATGGTAATAAATAAAAGATTTGGACATCCACATAATTAATACTATTTATAACACTCCCCCTTGGATGTCCATAATAACTGCCTCATTAAAAACCTCGCCGAGAAAACCCAGTGGGACAAAACTCGGTCAAGGAAAAAAGAGTGCAGTATGAAATTACTCCCCCTCATTTTGGCATTCGTGGAGATCCTTTAATCGACGCATTCCAATCTTGTGAACAATCTATTCAAAAGTTGATGTTGGTAATGACTTCGTGAATAAGTCTGCAAGATTATCGCTTGATCGAATTTGTTGAACATCGATATCACCATTTTCTTGAAGATTGTGTGTAAAGAAGAATTTTGGTGAAATATGTTTAGTTCTGTCTCCTTTAATGTACCCTCCTTTAAGTTGAGCGATGCAAGCAGCATTATCTTCATAGAGAATTGTTGGTACTTCTTTATTAGATGTTAATCCACATGTTCCTCGAATATGTTGTGTCATTGATCTTAACCAAACACATTCTCGACTTGCCTCGTGAATTGCAAGTATCTCAGCATGATTTGAGGAAGTAGCCACCAGAGTTTGCTTTGTTGATCGCTAGGATATAGCAGTGTCACCGCAAGTGAACAAATAGCCAGTTTGAGATCTGGCTTTATGTGGATCAGATAAATATCCTGCATCTGCGTAGCCAATAAGTTGTGACCCACAATTATTAGAATAGAATAATCCTTTATCAATAGTACCCTGGAGATAGCGTAGTATGTGCTTAATCCCTTTCCAATGTCTATATGTTGGAGCAGAACTAAATCTTGCTAATAAATTGACAGAGAAAGCTATATCAGGTCTTGTACAATTAGCAGGATACATCAATGCTCCTATTGCACTAAGATATGGTACTTCTGGACCAAGGAGCTCTTCATGTTCTTCTCTAGGTCGAAAATGATCTTTTTCTACATCAAGTGACCTAACTACCATTGGGCTACTCAATGGGTGTGATTTATCCATATAAAACCGTCTCAAAATCTTTTCAGTATAAGTTGACTGATGAATGAAAATTCCACATTTTAAATGCTCAATTTGTAAACCAAGACAAAATTTTGTTTTTCCTAAATCTTTCTTTTCGAACTCTTTCTTTAGATATTCCACAGCTTCTGAAAGTTTTTCTGGAGTTTCAATAATATTCAAATCATCAACATATACAGCAATGATAACAAACTCAGGACTTGAACTTTTTATAAAAACACATGGGCAAATAGGATCATTTTTATATCCTTCTTTTAATAAATATTCACTAAGTCGATTGTACCACATGCGTCCTGATTGTTTTAATCCATACAATGATCTTTGTAATTTAATTGAGCACATTTCTCGATTGCTTGAATTATATGCATCAGGCATCTTAAATTCTTCAGGGATCTTCATGTAAATATCACTATCTAGTGATCCATATAAATAAGTTGTGACTACATCCATTAATCGCATATCGAGTTTTTCACTCACAGCCAAGCTAACCAAATATCTTAATGTTATTGCATCCACCACAGGAAAATATGTCTCCTCATAATCAATACCTGGCCTTTGAGAAAAACCTTGAGCTACAAGTCTTGCTTTGTATCTCACAACTTCATTTTTCTCATTTCTTTTACGTAAACATACCCATTTGTATCCAACGGGTTTCACACCTTCAGGTGTTTGGACTATAGGTCCAAATACTTTGCGTTTAGCAAGTGAATTCAATTCTGCTTGAATTGCTTCTTTCCATTTTGGCCAATCTTTTCTATTTTGACATTCTTTGATAGATTTAGGTTCAAGATCCTCGTTTTCATTCATAATTTCTAGCGCTACATTATAAGCAAAAATATTGTCGACAATTACTTCGAGTCGGTTCCATTCTTTTCCTGTATTGACATAATTTATTGAGATCTCATTATTGCTAATATTTTCAGGTACCTGAATCTCTTCAAGAGATTTGTTTATGTCAACATCTTCCTCGATATTTTTAGCCTCTTCATTAGGGCCATCTTGATTATTTGCTCCCTTTCTTTTTCGAGGATTTTTATCTTTGGAACCGACTGGTCTACCACGTTTCAAACGTGCTTTAGAATCATTAATTAATTGTCCTTCTGGGACTTCAATTCGAATTGGAGCATTTTCAGCTGGAATATGTGATTTTGTAATTTTCTTTGGGTTAGTGAATGCATTTGGTAATTGATTTGCAATATTTTGCAAATGAATTATTCTTTGAACTTCAAGTTCACATTGATTTGTACGAGGATCAAATTGAGATAATGATTGTGCATTCCATATAATTTCTTTTTCCAGCTGTTTCTTTTCCCTAGCCCCTAAAGCTGGGAAACTTGTCTCATCAAAATGACAATCAGCAAAACGTGCTGTAAATACATCTCCAGTTGTGGGTTCGAGATATTTAATGATAGATGGAGATTCATACCCAACATATATTCCCAGCCTCCTTTGAGGACCCATCTTTGTTCGTTGTGGTGGAGCAATCGGAACATATACTGTACAACCGAAGATTCTTAGATGGGAAATATTTGGCTCCTGACCAAAAGCCAATAGTAGTGGGGAGAATTTGTGATATGATGTTGGCCTAATGCGTACAAGTTCCGCAGCATGTAAAATAGCATGTCCCCAAGCTATAATTGAGAGTTTTGTTCTCATAAGTAATGATCTTGCAATTAATTGGAGGCGCTTAATAAATGATTCTGCTAGACCATTTTGTGTATGTACATGAGCAACAGGATGTTCAACATTTATCCCTATTGACATACAATAATCATTAAAAGCCTGTGATGTAAATTCACCAGCATTATCAAGGCGGATTGTCTTGATTGCATAGTCTGGGAATTGTGCTCGTAATCGGATTATTTGAGCAAGCAATCTTGCAAATGCTACATTACGAGTAGATAATAAGCAAACATGTAACCATCTAGTTGATGCATCTATCAATACCATAAAATATCTGAATGGTCCACATGGTGGGCAAATAGGCCCACATATGTCGCCCTGAATTCGTTCAAGAAATCCAGGGGATTCAATTCCAACCTTTACCGGTGAGGGCTTAATGATTAACTTTCCTTGAGAACAAGTAGCACATGAGAACTCACTGGATAAAAGAATCTTTTGGTTCTTCAATGGATGACCATGTGAGTTCTCTATTATTCTACGCATCATAATTGAACCGGGATGACCTAACCGGTCATGCCAAATAACAAATAAATTTTTCTGGTTTGTGAACTTCTCGTTCACTAACATGAGTTTCTATTGTACTTATACGTGTAACGTACAAACCTGAAGACAAACCAGGTAATTTTTCTAATATGCATTTTTTTCTTGAAACAATAGATGTAATGCAAAGATATTCAAAATTATTTTCATCTATTGTCTCAATATGATATCCATTACGACGTATATCTTTGAAACTCAATAGATTCCTTTTTGATTTGGTGGATAATAAGGCATCATCTATAATAATTTTTGTTCCTCTAGGCATCAATATAATGGCTCTTCCAGAGCCTTCAATTAAATTTGCAGTGCCTGATATTGTATTAACATTTGCCTTCATTCTTGATAAATTTGAAAAATATTTATCACTTCTAAGTATTGTATGAGTGGTTGCGCTATCCACCAAACACATATCATCACCATTATTTGTAGAATCATGTATAGAATGACAAATGTCCATTACTTCATTAACAAAAAAAAAACATAATAAGTTCAAAATATAAATGCTTAAATAATAAAAGTTCATTACATAAACATGCCAAATAAAATAAACACCTTAAAGTAAATAAATGATAATAATAAAAAAAACATAACAAAGAAAAGTGACTAATTGTGGACATTCTCATCTCCATTATCGATATTCATGTTATTATTAATGAGATCTTCATTAAAAAAATCTGCAACATCTAAGTGCGTAATATCCAAAGGCTCTTTGAGAAATCATCATCTTGATAGGCAAAATTTGCTTCTATTTTCTCCTTTCCTTTCACAGATGCTTGATAAAGATCAGCAAGGTGTTTTGCCGTACGACAGGCACGTGCCCAGTGTCCTTTTATTCCACATCTAGAACATAAATTTTCAGAATTTCTATGATTATTATTTTGAGGACCTTTTCCCTTGTTCTCAGTAGTTGTGCTTTTCATTGGAGTATATGAATTTTTATTTTGACCATTACGATGCCAAACATTGCTTCGACCGTGATCGCGACCACGACCGCGACTTTGATTACGGTCACAACCACGTCTATTACTTCAATTATGATCACGACTACGACTATGATTATGATTGTCAGCAATTGTAGCATTCACTTCAGGGAATGGAGCAGACCCAGTTGGGCGAGATTCATGATTTTTCATCAAAAGTTCATTATTCTGCTCAGCTACTAGAAGACATGAAATCAATTCTGAATATTTTTTAAAATTTTGCTCTCTATATTGCTGCTGCAGGAGCACATTAGAGGCATGAAAAGTAGTATATGTTTTTTCATAGTCAGTAACTTTTTCTCCACACAACATTAGTTTAGAAGTGATATTAAACATTGAAGAGTTATAATCACTTACTGATTTAAAATCTTGCAACCTCAGGTGCAACCAATCATTCTTAGCCTTTGGCAATATGACAGTTTTTTGATGGTCATATCTTTCTTTCAAATTTTGCCAAAGCACAAGAGGATCTTTTACGGTTAAATATTCAGATTTTAACCCCTCATTGAGATGATGGCGAAGGAAAATCATAGCCTTGGCCTTATTTTGTTTTGTTTCAGTATTTTGATATTTGATGGTGTCTCCAAGACCCATAGCATCTAAATAGATTTCAACATCAAGAATCCATGACAAATAGTTTTTTCCAGAAATATCAAGTGCCACAAAATCAAGTTTTGCAAGGTTTGCCATGGATAAAACTTGGTTAGAGGCTCGTGCTGATAACGTATTATGAAATATTAGTATTATGTAATATTATAATTTAGAGAAAGAAAATAGAGAAGAGATGAGAATTTTCTGAGTGTTTTATTCCAATAGGTGATCTCCTATTTATACAGATACAAGAGTCAAATATTAAGAAACTAAGAGAAAGGAAAACTAAGAAAAAGGGAATGTTGATTACATTAATGGTAATAAATAAAAGATTTGGACATCCACATAATTAATACTATTTATAACAATTTTTATATAATCTATATTTTTTTTATTTATAATGTTTATTATCCTTAAATTAGATAAATCTCCAAGAAATTTGCTTGCCCAAATAGGAATTTCCCACTTTATTAGTTCCGATTGAGACAAGAGAGAAGAGAGAGAGAGCATTAATTTCATTAGTAACTATTTAGATATGCAACTAAAATCTCACTTTAATTTCCTTAAAAGGAAAATCCCACATTAATTAAAAATTGAAAAGATCATGCATGTATAATTATAAATAATATTTTATGATGATTTGTGGGTAAAATCGAAAAGTAAATTTATAAGGGCTTAATGAAAAGTAGTTATAACATTACCCTAAATTTCTATGTTTTGAATGTTGTGTGACATGTTTAAACATTATTTTTTCTGGGTTTGAGTTTGTAATAATGTTGATTATTCTAAAAACAAATTTTGTTTATTGAGATTATTAATAATAATAATAAATATGTGAGAAAAATAAATAATAGTACTAAATAAAATAAAAAATTTGTTTGTTGAAAAAAAAAATTATCAATCTTTCTTTCAGTACTCTCAATAATTTTTTTATTTTATTTTTTAAAATACATGTTTGCAGTAAGAACTCATCAACTAAATTTTAGTTATAAAATCAAATATAAAAGGGTGAAGATAAAAAACTTAAGAGAAACTAAGAAAATTAATGGAGTAAAATAATATTGTATCGAATCTCTAAAATTTTTTACAAATGATTCTTTTTTAACCCCTTTTCAAGTGTTCAAATGAGGTTTATATACTTGAACTCTAATGGCTCTGAAATGCAAGTGGTCTCAAAAATAAGGAGATAAAGTTCTGAATGTACCATGAGAGTTAGCGTACAGATGGGTAGTGGAGGAGTGTTGGTCAGATGTTAGCTTGTACCTAAAATGAGACAAATGGTGTCTTCACTACTTGTACTTGTTGTATCCGTTGTAAAATCACCTCCTCTCTTCAGGCTTTGTTGGAGCCGTACTAACTTTAACGGACCCGCTCTCAGTCGCACATCCCTTTGGTATTATTTCCATTAAAACTTATATACTTATAATGAGAGAGCAATACTTTATAATTAATTTGGCTAAGTGTTAAGAAAGGGAGTAACACTTTGTAGTTTAGCTAAGTGTCGGAAGAGGGAGCAAAGGAACTTGAGGAGAGATAGAGAGATCAAGAGGGTATGGAGCTCCCTTGATGCATGTGGGGAGTGATGAGAGTCGGAGCTCCCTTGGTGCATGTGGGGAGTGCTGGGAGCGGGGATCTCCCTTGGACGCGCGGAGATGGTGGAGCGGCAGCGGGGAGCTCCTCGTGCAGGGAGCTCAAATCGAGTCTTGACGTGTCGACTTGTCCCTTTACGTGGATCGACTTTCGCTTTCTTGTCAATATGCTTTTAGTGTATTTTGAAATTTTATACTTAGTAAATTTTTTGGATATAATATTAATGACAAAAAATTACACTTAATAATTTTTGGGGTCAACTTTATTTATTTTCATTTTACTTTACTCATTTAAATAAAATATTTATATTAATTAAAGTTAAAGAAAACAATTAAAAAGTAATAAAATATAATAAACATGAGCTAATGGGAGTAAATAATTAAGTACAAAATAATTATTAAAAAAATAAATAGAGAACCTTTAAATTTAAATTTAGAGAAATTATCCCATATATTATTTTTTTTTAACTTTTTTTATTTCAAATTTACGGTTTGAGTTTCTAAAGTTGTTTCTCATATGATTCTATGTGGATTGCTATAATATTTTTTTTTATTGTGATTAAGTTGTTCCGTTAATTAGTTACAATAAAAAATTTTATGTAGAAATCTATAAAAATAAAAATAAAAAAAAACAAAACAAAACGGTTTTGAAGTCTAATAATAAAAAAGTTTTTTTTAAAATTTTTTTTTAAATAATCATTTGTTTTTTATTTTTATTTTTTCAGCTATTAGAATAGGAGATGCTCTAATCACTATCGTTCTCTTATCCCTTTCTCTCTAAAATTCTCTCAAACAGCGGCCTACACACCACAACACCACGGCGGCACCACCACCACCACACCCACATCCGCCGCTCTTCTCCCTTCTCAACCCTAAAGAAGGTATTTTTATTCTGCCCCCCTCTTTATCTCTCTCTAATTAGTCTCAAATTCTCGTTTTACATCATAATTTGATTCATGGGCTCCTTCGTTACTCTTTCGTTTTGATGGTCTGTTCTCGAAAATCATCAATGTCATCAATGGCATTATCTTTACCATTTTCCACCAATCAAAGAGAATACCCAATAACTGAATTCCTCCCTAGAAACCCTGCTCATTGCTATCTGGGCAACATAGGAAAATTATGTAAAGACAGTAAAACAAAACCAAAACCAAATCTTTCCCTTTCAATTTCTTGTTCATCCATTAAAACAGTTCGTAGTCCTAGTTTAGATAGGCATATAGTAAAGCAACACAAGATAAGGTTTGTTCAAAAGTTGATAACTTTACTCTTATCTAAACCAAAACACTATATACCTCTTCATATACTTTCCAAATGTAGACCTTATCTCTCTATTTCAACACCAAAGTCAATTCTTTCAATGATATGTCGTTACCCTACAATATTTGAACTCTTTTCTATTGAATGGCCACCATTTCCACTCAATGCTACCAAGACATATCCCCAACTCTGTGTTCGTTTAACCCCGGCTGCAGAGACTCTTGCAGCCCGGGAATTAAGCTACAAGTTAGCTATTTCGGCTACATTGGTACAAAAGCTTCAGAAACTTCTTATGCTCTCTTCTCATAAGAGATTGCTTTTGTCGAAAATCGTTCATCTTGCTCCTGATCTTGGTCTTCCTCCTAATTTTAGATCGCGCCTTTGTAATGATCACCCGGATAAGTTCAAGATTGTTGACACTTCGTATGGCCGAGCACTTGAACTTGTCACTTGGGAGGAAGATCTTGCAAAGGCTTTACCTTCTCCTGATGTTAAATCGCGGGAGTTGATAGTTGATAGGCCGTTGAAGTTTAAGCATTTGAGATTGAGGAAAGGATTGAACTTGAAGAGGCGTCATCATGATTTTTTGATTAAGTTTGGTGAAATTCCTGATGTTTGTCCTTACAAAACTCCTGCTGCTGAGTTGGTGAAGGAGTCTATTGAGGCTGAGAAAAGAGGTTGCGCGGTGGTGCGTGAGGTGTTAGGAATGACAGTAGAGAAGAGGACATTGATTGATCACTTGACTCATTTTAGAAAGGAGTTTGGACTGTCCAACAAGTTGAGGGGGATGATCATAAGACATCCGGAGTTATTCTACGTGAGCTTGAAAGGGCATCGAGATTCAGTGCTCTTGGTAGAAGGGTTTGATGATAATGGCAGGCTTTTGGAGAAAGATCCATCTTTGGATATAAGAGAAGAGTTAATGAAATTGGTCATACAGGGGAAGAGAATGAGGAGAGACAGGAGAAGAGCTCGGAAGAGTGGCATTGACATTTGCGATTCTAATGATGATAAACACGATGAAGATGATGGTGATAGCGAAGACGACGATGATTATGGTGATGGTTTTGAGAATTTGTTTGAATCTGAAGATTCAGTTTTTGAGGATGGCCATAATGAGAGCAATGAAGTTGTGTCTTATAGAGATAATGCAGAGTTTTGGAGTACTTATTTGGGGAATTACCCCAATGATGAAGATGAAAGATCTTTGGAACCTTGGTAGTGATTAATGTCTATATTGTAAATATACAAATCTAACATAAAGAGAACTGTTTTTCTTATACTAAACTAAACTAGTTAGTAGTCTTTTAGTCATTTACTATTGAGAGTTCATATCTGTCATATTTGATTAGTTTATGTATAATGGCATCACAGCAGGAACATTGGCAATATATATTTGGCATTTGGATCATTTTGTGGAACTCTTTGTAATAATATTCTGAAGTTTTCTTCTCTGTGTGATCTGTCTGTGTTCTTGAAGTTGTTAAGTTTTTGTTTAGATTTGAGAATGACTGAATAATCTGTTGATTCATTTGCTTTATAAATATAAATACATAACATATTTATGTGTCTTTTTCTTTATTATGGGGCCAAATAAAGTGTATTTCCACTTTTTTTTTAGTAAGTAGTATGTATATAATTTTTTTTTGAACAAGTAGTACTATATATATAAATTAATACATCTTGTTTGTTATCTTTAATTTTTTTGGACTACTTCTTATCATAAAATAGATTGGAAATTATTTCATGATAAATATATAAAAATGATAATTTTTTTTTTATATTTTTACGAATCAGATTTTATATATTAATGAATTATTCTTATAAAAATATAGTTTTTTTTTTTTTTATTATTTTCGAAAAAAATATTATTTTGACGTATGTAAAAGCAATGTGGTTTGTTTTTAGTACACAATGTTATTTTTCTGTTATTTTAGAATAATATTTTTTTACATTGTAGCTACAGAAAAGTAATGTAAAAGCAACATTTGTAAATATTTGTAAAAAAAAATTGGTAAAAATGTAAAAAAAATATATTTTAAAATGTATTGTGCAAAATTTTCAATAAATTACTAATTAAATTGGGCTCAACAATAGGGGGTTTGGGCTTTTATTTTTTATCTTCAACTTCAAAATTCATCATAGGAATTGTTATAAGAGAAGTATCTCTTTTTTTCTAATAAGTAAAATTTATTTAACATCCTCAACTACATAACTTATATATATGATTCTACAATACACCCCTTTAAAAGGGATGCACTGATACACACTGTATTTATTTCGCCATCTAGAAGAATTTTTAGTTTAATTTTTTTTCATATTCGTGTACATTATAGTTATTTAAGATATCATACAAAATTTTAAGGAATTTAAAATAATTTATAATATAGAAAACAATGTTCAAACAGTCTATTTCACACACGTATAAAATAAAATAGTCATGCGTGCAACACACTGTTTGAACCCTATTTTCAGTGTGTTAAATTTTTCTAAATTTTTCAAAATTTTATAGGATGTCTTAAATAACTATAACATGCATAACCATAAGAAAAAATTTGATAAAAAAAATTATTTCAGATACCAAACGAAATAAAAGTATATCGACACACCCCTTTTAATAGGATGCATTATCGAATTTTCCAATACTTTGTTTTCTTCTTCTAATACAGCTCGCCAATGGGTCTTCGAGTGTTACTTTTCTACACATGTTCTCATATTTGACACGCTTATCTTAATTGTTATTATATAATATTGTTGTGATAAATTTCACACAATATTTAATATTATTGTTACATATTTGAGAAAATGAAATAGTTAATTTATCTAGTGGTAATTACTTTTAAATTATATACATAATTTACTTTTAAAGATTTGAGAAAATAACATAAAAAGTAGTTGTTTACAGAATTATTACTTATTGTTTCATCTATTTTGGGCGCAAGCCCAACTTGATTCTAACCTAAAGCTCCAATGAGTGTTGAATAAAGGTATTATCTAAGAAATACTTAAAAATAACAAAAAATTTAGAGTTTGTTTGACTGTGTTTTAAGTTTTCAATTTTTAAAGTTGTAGTTTTAAAAGTAAGAATAGAAAACAGTTTTTTGTCATTTTTAAAAATTTAATGGTGTTTGTTACAAATTTTTTTAAATTATTTTTAGATTTTTTCTTACTAAAAAATCAATATTTTAACACCATACTATGACAATGAACCCATTCGGATTTGGGTTCGGGTATGGTTCTGGGTCTAAGATATGAGTATGTGAGCAAAAATATAAAATGTAATATGTTAGACAAAAAAAATTGTTTTTAAAAATTGAAAACAATATTTTAATGTTTTCTGTTTTCTAGTTTTTTTAAACTCAATTTTTAAAAAACTGTTTTTAAAAAATTTTGTCAAACGACCTTTATTAGTTTTTAAAAACTGTTTTTGGTTTTAAAAAACAGAAAATAATTTTTAAGTTAAAAAATTTAAAATTCGGGTGGTTTAGTCGCCAATATCTTAAAAAAAACTTTTAAAATTATTTTTTTTCTGATTTTTTTAATTTTTTTTAAATATTTATAATTATTTTTTAAAATTAATATTACGTGGGCTACGTGTACACGTGGACAGTTCACTGTGGCACTTAACTGTAATTTTTGACGACAGACTATAAAGCAAAATGGAATGAGAGTTTAGATACTTTTGCACTAAAAAAATTAATTTTTATGATTAAGTGTTAAAAATTTAAAATGTAAGCGGTTTAACTGCCAAATTCCCATATATATATGGTTGTATAGCAATATTGTGAAGGGCACTTTATACTTTTTACATAGCATTTGATTCCTTCTCTATTTGTTTATCCTTTAGATTCTTGAAGCTTTTGAATCACATTCATTGGGATAATTCCATCAAGTATATCCAATTTCACACGTGCAAATAATAGTGATCATGATAATGTCACATGTGAAATTGGAGAAGGATAAGGTTGCAGTGCATAATTATTCCAAAAAATAGAAAATATAGTAAATATTATTTATCTATAACAACTATTTATATAGCCATTAATACTTTATTGTAAACATACTCAATTTATTTTCTTTTATTTTTTATTATCAAAATTAAAATAATATAGTAAATAAAGAATATAAATTTTATAATAATTAATGAATTAGATTAATTAATAGTGGTAATATAATAAATAAAAAGTATAATTTATTTTTTGGTTAAATATTATACTGAAAGTTTACATAAAATATTTTTTTTTGGTAAAATTTTAACATTTTTACGATCAAATATATATATTTTACCCTTTTACATATTTTTTTTAAATTACGGTTTTTTTTTAACTTTTAATTACAATTTTATGTTGTCTAATAAAAATAATAAAAAAAAAATCACATAAAAATAATATAAAAATAACAAAAAAATAACAACAACAAAATAAAAAGATTACAATCTATAAAAACAAACAAGATTTTTTTTATTATTTTGTAAAACAATATAGTCATCACAAGTGTAGAAAAATATATAAAATTGCTTACAACTATAATTTTGTAATTTTTTTTATTATTTTTTTTAGATATCTATGTAACTATCTCAATATTATATGGAGAATTTTAATTTTTATGATTTTTTTTAGCAAACTTTAAAAAATTTAACCTTTTTTTTTTCAAAAATTTATTTTGTGGATTTTTTTAAAAAAAAAAAGTGTAAAAAAAATATAATACAAATAGTTTAGGGTAAGCAGAATAGTAACTAATAACATAATCAATTTTCTTATATTATTTTTTTCAGTAATTTTAACTTTTTTTTATTTCTTCTTCTAAAATAAATTATATATTTGTATAAAAATTAATAAAATATGTAATTTTCATATATTATATGGTACTAAATTTAAAACAAATTTTAATGTGTGTGAAATCCTTTTCACACCACTAAAGTAATATTTTCTTTTAAAAAATGTGCTAAAACATAAGAATACATTATCTTTTTCAGCATTTTATTGTTATGCTCTTACAACTATTTGATTGAGACTTAACAATATATTAATTAATACTATGAATTGATTATGTTCTAGTTGTTTATATTTTCAATTGATTATATTCTGGTTGTTAATATGTATTTTGGGTTGGAGAATTCTTATGTGAACATTAATTTTAGACCAAATGAATATTGCATGCAAGAATAATGAACGTGACCTCCACTAAAGACTTTTACTTTTTCTTTCACAAAAAAAAGTAATAATTAATAAAGAATAATTATATAAGGCATTATTTTTTATAAAAAAAAAAATTATATTTTTATGTTTACATAATTTTTTTTTTTTTTTTTTTTTGTATTTTTACGATTTTCCATAAAAACAATACGAAAACAACAAGAAAAGTACATAAAAGTAACATGAAAATAACATCAAAACAACAATAAAAAATAACATACAGATAACAAAAAATTAACAACAAATTAACAAGTATACAACAAAAAAAGACCGTATTTTCTGTAAATAAAATAAAAAAAAATCGTAAAAATATTTAAAACTCTATAAAACCGTATTTTTGTAATTTTTGTATATTTGTGAAATAATTCCTAATAATAATAAAAGACTTTCACTTTTGAAAGGTACTCTTCCAAAGACTTTATAGTTTATAAGGATAAATTATTTATTTATTTATTAAAAAAAGACTTAATAAAGATAATTGAGAAAGAAGACACTACTTTTTTTTTAATTATTCGTTCATATTTGTAAGAGTATTTTCAATGAAAATGCTTTAAAGAATACTTGATGATATTAATATATTTTTAGTATTTTTTAATAAATATTTACTATTAGGATAAAAAAATATTAAAAAAGATATCATACAATAATACTATTTTTTTTTAATTATTATTTTATCATAAAATAAAAAAAAATTTAATTATTTATATTAAATAATAATATAATATTATTTTAATAATTTTTAAAAATACTTAATATTAAGAATAAAAAAATGTTAAAATATTATAAAAAAATAAAATAAAATATTATATTTTTAAATAATAAAAAATTACACACATTATTTTAAAATATTAGTAGATTTGATAGCTAAGACAGATGCCATCACATGGTTGGATCCAAAAGAATAAGCTCACGTGGTGTTGATAACAAACAATTTTTTTTTTTTTCAAAAAAATACAAATAAAGTCAACAATATTAATGAATAATAATATTAGAAAAATATAACTTTATCTCTCCATGGGTTAGAGAAATATTTATGGATTATTTACACTACATTTTGAAATTTTTAATTTTTTTACATTTTTACTGTATGACAGATTTTTTTTTTTTAAAAATACTGTATATTTTTTTAAAAAAAATACTATGTAAGTTTTATAATATGTACTGTGTTAAGTTTTTACTATTTTCTACGGTTGTTTTTTAGTTGTTTCACTGTTAATTTTAGTTATTCTGTTTTGTGTTCCACTGTTGTTTTATAAAAATAAAGTATTTTTTTAAAAAAAAAAATTTGTGTGACAATATTTTTGTAAAAGTTAACCGAAATTTTAATATTTTTGTAAATTTTTAAATATTTATCGGGATAAGTTGAAAAATACCCTTTTTATGTCCATTAATCAAAAATACCCTTACATTATATTTCATTGAAATATATCTACTTTTTTGAGTGAGTTACCAAATATACCTCCACCTTCCACTTAAGTTTAGCATATAATTTACATTAACTTAAGGGGTATAATAGGGACATCATCTATAAAAGTGGGTATATCTTAAAGAAAATGAAAATAGAGGTAAAAATCAAAACAAATAAAGTAAAGTGGGTATACAATATAATTTCCATGTGAGGCCCAAAACAGGTTAGGCCTGCGTACACATATTTCCCTTTTAAAAAAAAAGATTACATTTTCTTTTAAAAATTAACTAATAAATTTTAGAATAACTTGAGAACTATTTTTTTTTATTATACATTAACTAAATATAATTATTAAATAATTTTAATTAATAAATATATTTTTTTTATATAATTAAAGTGTCAAATATAATTTTGTTGAGAATTATGGGGTTCTATCTCAAAACCAATTGCTAATGAGTAAGTAGCCCATGCTCTTATATATGACTCAATACTTTACCATTTATTCAATATGAGATAAACGTCCACAATATTCTCCCTCAAGATGGTGACTTTCTTTTTTTGCTTACCAATCTTGAACTATATCAGAGTGGACATGGTCATTATCTGTATATGTGCAGATTGAATAGGATCACTTGCCCGCAAGGGATATGACTATATTAAAGACTACAAACCGAAAAGTAAAGTTGTTCTAGAGGAATTGCTATCAGATATAAGTCCTTCCAATGTTCCGTCCTCTTCCACTCGTGAAGAAGACAATCCCACTCCCTCAGTTGAACAAACTGAGAAATCTACTACTAAAGTTTCTGTTCAGAAGACAACCGTACCTCGTCGTAGTGGGAGGGTTTCAACAAAACCTGCTTGTTATGGCTTGGATGGTGAAATCAATATGGTCGTAGGTGACGGTATTGATGACGATCCATTAACCTATAAACAGGCAATGGCTAGTCCGCAACGGAAACAATGGTCAGCCGGCATGGATTCAGAAATGGATTCCATGAAAAAGAACAAAGTCTGGGAATATGTAGACGCACCTGACGACTATCATCCGATAGGATGCAAGTGGGTTTACAAGAAGAAAAGAGGAGCTGGAGGCGAAGTCGAAACTTTTAAAGCTAGACTTGTAGCCAAGGGTTATACCCAAAGAGAAGGCGTGGACTATGAGGAAACTCTTAGTCCTGTTGCCATGCTCAAATCCATCCGAATTCTTCTCTCCATAGCTGCTGCTTTCGATTATGAAATCTGGCAAATGGATGTCAAGACTGCCTTCCTTAATGAGGTACTTGAAGAAACCATCTATATGGAGCAACCGGAAGGTTATGTTCTTCACAGGCGGGGAAAAGAAAGTTTGCAAGTTAAACAGGTCTATCTATGGACTTAAGCAAGCTTCTCGCTCATGGAACAAAAGGTTTGATGAAATCATCAAGACCTACGGCTTTCTTCAGAATGAAGATGAACCTTGTGTTTACCAACTCAAGGAAGACCAAATAGTAGTATTCCTGGTCCTTTATGTTGATGACATTTTGATCATTGGAAACAATGTCAAGAAAATGACTCACATCAAGGAATGGCTCAACACTCAATTCGATATGAAAGATTTGGGTGAAGCAGCCTATGTTCTTGGTATTCAGATTATCAGAAACCGGAAGAACATATCTCTTGCTCTCTCTCAAACAACCTACATAGACAAAGTCTTAGAGAGATTCTCCATGAACAACACCAATGGGGCAAACATGCCTTCTAGATATGGTATTCGTCTATCTAAGGAACAGTCACCGACTGATCCTCAAGAGATAGAGGACATGGCGAAAATTCCCTATGCCTCTGGTTGGAAGTCTAATGTATGCAATGTTATGCACTAGACACGACATCCGTTATGCGTTGGAATCGTGAGCAGGTATCAGTCTAATCCAGGACAAGAACATTGGAATGCAGTTAAGTATATTTTGAAATACTTAAAGAGTACAAGGAATCTTGTGTTAGTCTACAAGGGTGGTGCTTTAAATCCCATAGGCTACACTGATTCAGATTTCCAGGCAAGTCTTGAAGACAGGAAATCTACATCTGGGATGGTGTTTACTCTTGGGGGTGGAGCAGTGGTTTGGAGAAGTGCTAAACAAACCGCGATATCGGACTCAACTATGGAAGCTGAATACATAGCAGCAGCCGAAGCTGCTAAAGAACTTGTCTGGCTAAGAAAGTTCTTCACCAGCGTAGATGTTGTCCCTGGAATGGAAAAGCCTCTGGTACTAGTCTATGATAACAATGGAGCAATAGCAAACAGTAAAGAACCTCGAAGCCACAAGGGAAGCAAACACATTGAAAGGAAGTATCACCTTATCAGAGAATACGTGGCAAGAGGGGATGTACTAGTTGAGAAAGTTGACACAGAGGACAACCTAGTTGATCCATTTACCAAAGTCCTGGCCGTGACAGCCTTTGAAAAGCACCGTCAGAATTTAGGATTAATTGATATGTACTAATTAGTTTTATATTAGTGCAAGTGGGAGTTTGTTAGGTTTTATGCCCTAAATAAAACTCCATTTCAATGTAATCTATTTTATTCAACATCAATAAAGAAACAGAAGTATTTTTCATTCATTTGTGTATGTTTTGGTTCACTTTATCAATTGCTTGTCTATTTGATTTATAAATTCATCTTAAACCCTTTTCACATACTTGATCATGTTTATTGTGCTGTCATCACATTGAAAAGTAAACATGACTATGTGAATAAAGTTTTCTAGATTTATCAGACACAGGGTTTTACTGATATGATAATCTACAACAAGAGTTTACTTGTATTTGGAGAAATACTATGTTCTTTCCAGAACATTGGTTAAAGTAAAGCTCAGGTTGGATGCATGGAGTATGCATCGGAAGGGACCGATATTGAACTTTGACTTAGATTTAATTAAACTTACCGTAAAATCTATTCAAGTCAATATCGCCAAGTTGATCCTAGATCAAATGATCTTAATCCTGTTATGTTTAGGCTCAATCTTGAAAGACTATTCGTGTTCTTTGATTTGTTAGTTAAGCCTACTTTTAGGTCAGGGTGATACGTACATTTTGGGAACACGGTAGTGCAATTGAGTGAGAGCGCTAGCATAAACATGGAATCTATAGCTTTTATCTGGCGAATAGTAAGCAAAGGATGATCTCCTTCGAGCTTGACCAAACGAAAATAAATGGTGGAGATCTCATTTCACATAAGCTGAAATATCATTTATACGGGGTCAAGTGTTTTAAGGATAAAATACATAGTAGGGTGTTACGGTAATCTAATCCCTTTACAGTGTAGATCATTCATATAGAGGATCATTGATCACATCAGGATTATAACAATGGATAACTAATGATGTGTCTATATGGTGGAACATATAGAGCATTCTATATACTGAGAGTGCAATTCTAAGTTCTATGCGTGGATTCAACGAAGAATTAATAAGTTAGTGAATTTTAGTGATAAATTCTTGATCTACTTATTGGAAGCTCGGTTATATAGACCCATGGTCCCCGCACTAGTTGAGATAATATTGTTTGTAAGACTCATGTAATTGGTTTTGATTAATCAATTATAATTCACAAATTAGACTATGTCTATTTGTGAAATTTTCACTAAGTAAGGGCGAAATTGTAAAGAAAGAGTTAATAGGGGCATATTTGTTAATTATGATACTTTGTATGGTTCAATTAATAAATATGATAAATGACAATATTATTTAATAATTATTTATAATTATTAAATAGTTAGAATTGACATTTAAATGGTTGAATTAGGAAATTGGCATTTTTGAGAAAATCAGATACAAAAGGTGTTAAAATTGCAAAATTGCAAAAAGCAAGGCCCAGTCCACTAAGCCATGGCCGGCCACCTTTGTAGGCTTTTTAAGTTGATATTTTCATTATTTTAATGCCAAATAATTCAAACCTAACCCTAGTGGAATGCTATAAATAGATAGTGAAGGCTTTAGAAAAATTACACTTCACACTTTCTGAATCAGAAAAACCTGAGCCTCCTCTCTCTTCTCTAGCCGCCACTCCCTCTCTCTCTTCTTCCTTCATATTTCGAACCTATCTTAGTGATTAGAGTAGTGCCCACACACAGCAAGCAATACCTCAATCATAGTGAGGAAGATCGTGAAGAAAGATCATCAGCAAAGGAGATTCAGCATCAAGGATTCAGATAAAGAGATCCAGGTTCAGATCTTGATAATACTCTGCTACAGAAAGGATTCAAGGGTTAGAGATCTGAACGGAAGGAGTCATTTAATTCCGCTGCACCCAATGTAAGGTTTCTAATACTTTATATGTGTTTAATTTATCGTTTTAGAAAGTTCTTATTTAGGATGTTAATAAACATACTTGTGAGTAGATCTAAGATCTTGGTAAAATAATTTCTAACAGTTTTATCACTAAAATTTTAGATTAGGGGGTTAGTTGCAAAAACCTGTCCACTTTAGGAGGTTTTGCCGCAAATAACCCTAAAAAAAATTATATTTTTACGTTTACATAATTTTTTTTTTTTTGTATTTTTACAATTTTTCATAAAAACAATACGAAAACAACAAGAAAAGTACATAAAAGTAACATGAAAATAACATACATATAATAAAAAATTAACAATAAATTAACAAGTATATAATAAAAAAGACTGTATTTTCTGTAAATAAAATTAGAAAAATCGTAAAAATGTTTAAAATTCTATGAAACCGTATTTTTGTAATTTTTTTTTATTATTTTTGTATATTTGTGAAATAATTCTTAATAATAATAATAATAATAATAATAATAATAATAATAATAATAATAATAATAATAATAATAATAATAATCATAATAATAATAATAATAAAAGACTTTCACTTTTGAAAGGTACTCTTCCAAAGACTTTATAGTTTATAAGGATAAATTATTTATTTATTTATTAAAAAAAGACTTAATAAAGATAATTGAGAAAGAAGACACTACTTTTTCTTTTTTAATTATTCGTTCATATTTGTAAGACTACTTTCAATGAAAATGCTTTAAAGAATACTTAATAATATTAATATATTTTTAGTATTTTTTAATAAATATTTATTATTAAAATGAAAAATAATTTTAAAAAAAATGTCATACAATAATATTATTTTTTAATTATTATTTTATTATAAAATAAAAAAATAATGATTTATATTAAATAATAATATAATATTATTTTAATAATTTTTAAAAATACTTAACATTAAGAATAAAAAAATGTTAAAAATATTATAAAAAAAATAAAATAAAATATTATATTTTTAAATAATAAAAAATTTGTTAAACACATTATTTTAAAATATTAGTAGATTTGAGAGCTAAGACACATGCCATCACATGGTTGGATCCAAAAGAATAAGCTCACGTGGTGTTGATAACCAACAATTTTTTTTTTTTCAAAAAAATACAAATAAAGTCAACAATATTAATGAATAATAATATTAGAAAAATATAACTTTATCTCTCCATGGATTAGAGAAATATTTATGAATTATTTACACTATATTTTGAAATTTTCAATTATTTTTGTACATTTTAACTGTAAAATAGATTTTTTTTTTCAAAAATACTGTATATTTTTTTAAAAATATTGTGTAAGTTTTATGATATGTACTGTGTTAAATTTTTACTGTTGTTCTACGGTTGTCTTTTTAGTTGTTTTACTGTTATTTTTTAGTTATTCTGTTTTGTGTTCCACTGTTGTTTTATAAAAATACAGTATTTTGTTTTAAAAAAATTCTGTGTGACAGTATTTTTGTAAAAGTTAACTGAAATTTTAGTATTTTTGTAAATTTTTAAATATTTATCGGGATAAGTTAAAAAATACCCTTTTTTGTGTCCATTAATCAAAAATACTCTTACATTATATTTCATTGAAATATATCTACTTTTTTGAGTGAGTTACCAAATATACCTCCACCTTACACTTAAGTCTAGCATATAATTTACATTAACTTAAGGGGTATAATAGAGACATCATCTATAAAAGTAGGTATATCTTAAAGAAAATAAAAATGGAGGTAAAAATCAAAACAAATAAAGTAAGGTGGATATACAATATAATTTCCTCAAATTTATCACATGCGAGGCCCAAAACAGGTTAGGCCTGTGTACACATATTTCCCTTAAAAAAAGGGAAATTTACATGTTATACTAACTTTTGCTATTTTTTTACAAAAATACTGTCAAGCGGTATTTTTTACTTTTTTACTGTGTTTTTTTGTGTTAAGTTTTTACTGGTGTTCTACTGGTGTTTTACCGGTGTTCTACTGTTGTTTTGAGTTGTTATGCTTTGTGTTTTACTGGTGTTTTATAAAAACACAGTATTTTTGAAAAGATTTTCGTGTGACAGTATTTTTGTAAAAGTTAACCCGAATTCCAGTATTTTTGTAAGTTTCTCCAAAAAAAAAAAATTACATTTTCTTTTAAAAATTAACTAATAAATTTTGGAATAACTTGAGAGCTATTTTTTTATTATTATACATCAACTAAATATAATTATTAAATAATTTTAATTAATAAATATTTTTTTATATATAATTAAAGTGTCAAACATAATTTTGTTGAGAATTATGAGGTTCCATCTCAATTCCAATTGCTAATGAGAAGGTAGTTCATGTTCTTATATATGACTCTATATTTTACCATTTATTCAATGTGAGATAAACGTCCACAATATTCTCCCTCAAGATGGTGACTTTTTTTTTTTACTTACCAATCAGAGTAAACATGGTCATTATCTGTATAGGTGCAGATTAGATAAGATCACTTGCCCACAATGGATATGACTCTAATATATCTATAGAGGTGACAAAACGTGTCACCGTGTCGTGTTCGTGTCATATTTTATATGATCTGCTTTTATATTTCGTATCAGACGTGTCGATCTATTTTTTAACTCGTGTCTAATAACTTTCTTAACCTTAACCAATCTATAAAAAATCGTTTCGTATTCGTCTCAATCCTAACCCTATATATCTTATCATATATACAAATTAAATTATATATATTTTTTTAAAATACCATAAATAAAATACAGCTCCACGTGTGAGATATAAAAGCAATATGATGTAAAAGATAAAGAGCATAATAAAAATATGGGCCAACTACTTTCTGTAGGGGTATTTTTGGGATTTTCAAATCTTGGTTAGGCCTATATATATGTAATGTTTTCATTTCAATATAATTAGAAAAAATATTCCCATTTCTATCAAAATATATAAAATACTAAAAACAGGTTCTTCCATCGACCAAATTATCAAAGTAAGCAAATCAAATCTTCTTTTTACAATCTTACTTACCAATAATTATTAATTACTCTTATATTTTGTATTATGTTAGTTATATATTTCCTCCATCCTTCATTGCAAATATATTTATCATTATTATTATTCTTATTTCTGCTGTGTTTTTATTAATATTATTTTGTGCTGAATTTAACAGATATATCATTAAGGTTAATATATTTTGTATATATTTGAAAAGTTGATATTGTATTGATAATTTTATAGTGTTATGATGAGCTGAATCCGTTGAAATATGAATTAATTGATTGTGTACGTTGATAATTTTTTGATTTTATAGTGTCAATGACATAATTTCATTAAATCTTTTAATAAAAAATTCTCCAATTTGAATTTTAAAAATACTATTTTTTAAAATTTTTATTATTATTTATTAAAACATATTATTATTTTCTAAAAATGGTCTTTTTTTTTAAAAAAAAAAACTACTTTATTTAATATTTTATTAATAATAAAACCCAATTATTTTTTGAAATACTATATTTTAAATTTTTACAATTAAATATAAAAACATATAGCTTTTTTCATATAAAAAAGTTCAATTAAATTTTTTGGCCAAAGACTTTAGATTAGCTTGAGATGGGTTTACTTCTTTTTTTGATTTAAGCAATTATATATTATAATCATGCATAATTTTCGAACCCAAGACCTCCAACACACACGCACCTTCCGGTGGTCACTTGAGCTAGCCTCAAGTGGTTGAGATGGGTTTACCTCAGTGACTTGATTTTTTAACAAGTAGATTCCAAATAGGATTTTTGTGCAAAAAGTGATGTTGATTTTTGAAATCATTTTTGTTATAGGTTTTGAAAAATGCAAGCAAGCTACAGCACTGTTGTTTTCAACACTAAATTCAGTGATGTGAGTGTGGGATCATACCAATCATTCATGCAATCTCTTCGAAGAGAATTGTCTAGCGGAACCACGAGCTATGACATACCCTTATTGCGTAAAAAATCAGAAGCAGTCAGAGACAAACAATTCGTCTATGTGAGACTTGAAAACCAAAGTTTCAAAATCACATTTGCAATATCAGCTCTCAACTCCTATGTAATTGGATATCAAGTAGATGTGGAAAAGCGTTGTTACTTCTTCAAAGAAGCTTCTTCCGAAGCGAAAGCTTTACTTTTCAAAGAAAGTACTCGAAGAGTTAATGTTAATCTCAATACAAATTATGATAATTTGGGAAATAGAGAGAATGTCAATTTGGGATTTAAGTCGTTAGACAATTCCCTCGAAGCATTTAAAAGATTTGATAGCGAGAATCCTACGAACGAGCTTCGTCAAATTCTTATTGTTGTTATCCAAATGGTTGCCGAGGCTGGGAGATCTAAATATATTCAACAAAAAATGGAATGGAAAGGCTTTGAATCTGGATTTTTCCCTAAAGGTGATATTTTAAGCTATGAGAATAAATGGGAAGATCTTTCGAAAGCAATCCAGAATTCTAAAGATGGAAGTTTTCCTAAAATAAAATTGCAAAATGAAGATTATAGTGATCGTTATGTGTCCAAAGTTACAGATGTGAAAAAAGACATGGCACTCTTGTTGAACATTGCAGCATAAGCAAATTATTAGGCTTTGTCCAAGGTTTTACTTAAATAATGTTGCCAAAAATAAGTGACATCAATCTTTTGATGCCCTATGTTATTTCAGTTTGTGTGGTATTTTTAATAATGTTTGCCCTTATCATCTTCCTATATTGTATGATATTTGCAAGGGAAAAATATCAATTGGCTTTCATGTACTTTGTTAAATAATAATTCAAAACTTTATATTTTACAAAATTGATCAAATTGATACAACGAAATTTTAGTTATTAGTTAAATTGTTTTTTAATATGAGTAAATTATAAGTTATAGTTTTGGCCTATATCCCACATTATTATTGCAATCAATTTGGACATCATCTCTTCTTCAAATATAACTTATTGGCTCTTAATTTTCAATCTCTTCTATTGCTGAAAGAGCACCCTCAATACACAACGTAATTACAATTCAAAAACAATTAGGATCAAATCTCATACTGAGGAACACTTGATCAAAGCTAAATGTTATAACTAATAGCTGCCTTTTTTGTTTTAATTGACAAGTGCTGAGATAAAACTACTGACTTTACATGTATTAAGTGAGTTTATTGCCAACAAAAAAATGCAGTAAAATCGGTCTCATATCTCTCCTTTTATCTTCTTATGAACTAAGATCATTTTTATTGAAATCATCTTTTTCAAAAATTTATTTTTTGAAGGAATGCCAAGAATGAGTGGTACAACTATTTACATCATTTAGGGTACACAATTTACATCCTATTGGGGTTTTTTAGGGGTTCATTGATGCACTCCTTTTGTATTTTTGATAATGGGGTTTTTTAGGGGTTCATTGATGCACTCCTTTTGTATTTTTGATAACTGAATAGTTGTAATATCAATATTTTTGTATAATAATGTATATTTTAATTATTTAAGGCATCCTACAAAGTTATAAAAAATTTGATATTTTACAATACAATAAGGCTCAAATTGTTTATTTCACATACATATAAAATAAAGGAGCAACACATACAATAAAATATTAAAAACTTATTTTCGACTTGCTAAATTATTTTGAACTTCTCAAAAATTTATTGGATGTATTTGATAAATACAATGTACACTGTCATATAAAAATTTAAACTTAATTAAAACCATCGGAGGTTTTCTTTCTCCCATGAGTGAGAGGTTGGAATACCAACTGTGAGATTTCTTTCTCGTTTTTCTGGTAGTCCATCTGTGAGATTTCTTTCTCGTTTTCTGGTCTATCAGGGTATTGAGATTCGTGTGTCTGGTTTTTTTACCCGCTCCTTTTAAGATGTCAACCTCAGTCGACGAGGGGAGTATTGAGGAACTCAGACTTCAGTTCATAGAAGAGGCGACTCTTGAACTTGAAGCCGATTTCGAAGTTAATGCAGAGGTAGCTAAATCTGGGGTGCTGGCCAAGTTATGCGGTACACGAGATATTCCTAAAGGGAGACTCAAACAAATACTTACGGGTGTATGGTCTCTAAGAGGTAAATGGAGAATGAAAACCTTGGAGAAAGGTGTTTGGGGTTTCTTTTTCGACCAGTTGGAGGACAAAGAGGAAGTGCTTAAACGACGGCCATGGATTATCGCAGGCCAGTTGCTGAATATTAGGGAGTGGCCATCAGACGGGAGCTGGTTTAATGTATCCTTGAACAAAGCGGTTTTCTGGGTCGAGATTCATGGGCTTCCCACCCCATATCTTGTGTTCCAGAATTCTAGAGTGATTGGGGCCAAGGTGGGTGAATTCCTGGGGTCTGATGGAGTCGATAATCGTACCATAGCCCGTAGAGGTTTTTTGAAGCTTAAGGTGGATATTATGATTGATCAAAGACTTCCGGCTGGGTTCTACTTAAGTATTACCAGAGGAAGAAGGGAGTGGATCCAATTTAAATACCGAAAGTTGCCAAAAATTTGTTTTAATTGTGGATACTTGGCTCATGACCGGAGTGAATGCAGGAGAGACAAGGCTTTTGCGTATCCACCAGTTGGGAATGCAGTACCTCTCTACGGTCCGTGGATTAAGGCGACGGTTCCGATTCGTAATTGTTTTGATACAAAGGGCCCTTCTCTGTTGAGAGATAGGCCGGAGCGGGAGGTGGATATTCAGGAGAAGAGGAATATTCCGTCCACCAGTACTGGTCCCCACACAGAGCAAGGTACTGAGGTGTGCGATGAGCCCACTATTCTCAAGGCGGTGGGAGAAGGTACGGAGTGTACGAAGGATGAGGCAAATAGAATTTCAAAACATTCTCCTGAGGGAATGACAACTGTCAAGGCACGTGATGTTTCTACTCCACGTGAGAAGGAGCATCCTATGAACAATTTGGGCAAAAACCCTGAAGATGAAAATGTTTTAGTATGTATGATGGCCCATGTAGGCCCTGATGCGGCCCAAGTTATTGAAAAGCCCCACTTTGAGGTCTGCAAATCCAGAACACCCCATCATCATCCAGAGCCCACCATCATCAAAGGCCCTATTCAATCCGTGGAGGAGTTAACGGAGAAAATGACTGGGCCTCTGCTGGTGGAAAGTAACAAGGTGGAATCTGGGTCTAACTGGTTCCATTCGAATTCTGTTGTGACTACGGGTTCAAAGTCGAAGAAAAGAAAAGCAACTGGTAATGTTTCCCCCATTATTTTTGTCGATTCCAGAAGCTCGGAGACTCCCTCAAAATTGAAGGGTCTTGCCGAAGAGACCAAGATTTGTGACATATCCCCCTTCTCCATTGGCACGAGTACTCCAAAGAAGGGTTCTACGGGCTCCAGAAAACTGAGGAATAGGAAGATTTCGAATGGAAAAGACCATGTCAATGTCGTGGGGAAACTATCAGGTACTAATTCTACTCTTCCTAGTGTCGAATTTGGTGAATTACTTGTGGAAGTTAGAGTTGATGAAAATTTTCAATTGGGCGAGGAGGCGGCCCTTATCAAGCCCCCCCACTCCTCATGAGGTTCCTTTCTTGGAATTGCCGCGGTCTAGCTAGACCGGCGGCAATCCAAGCCCTCAAGGCTTGGGTGTGGAAGTTCAGGGTGGATTGTGTCTTTCTTATGGAAACTAAGATTGGGGTTAAGTATATGAGTAAAATTTGCAAGTCTTTACAGTTCGAGAATGGGCAGTTTATCCCTTCTGTTGGCCGTGCGGGGGGAATTTGTTTATTATGGAACAAAGAAGTGGATTTGGTGATTGAAAAGTCTTTTGATTTTTGTTAGGCTATTTTTAGCCTATGTTTTGGATCCAATTTATGTGCATTTTTAGCTGTGTTGGGACGGAATTACGCTTGTTTTCTATGTTTTCAGGTTCTTTGGAGTAAAAGAGGTCTCGGGTGCAGAAATTCATTAAAAGACGTGCTGAGCCGAAGAAAAACTTAATTTTTGAGTTTTTGCATATCTGGCCGCGGCGATGAAGAGGCTCGCCGCGGCGAGTTACGAGATACAGAAAGCACCTAAAATTTCAATATTTTCGCCGCGGCGAGAGAAAGCTTGGCCGCGGCGAGATCCCGTACGGACCAGGGGCATTTTCGTCCATCGAACCCTAAATTTCAATTATAAATAGAAAACTGCGATTGAAAGTGAGGGAGAGCGATTTGGAACCCTAAAACACAGCTGAGAGCGGCAGGAAGAGCATAGAGATTCAAGTGAAGATCCAGAATTTATCCTCCAACAGTTCTTTTCTTTATTCCTCTTTAATTTATTTATGTTGAATATTGCTATAGGAATGGTTATGGATTTGTTTCTGAACTAAATTTCCCATTTAGGGAGGATGATGATTGTTGTTTAATGTTTTGCCTAGTTAATGTTTAATTACCATTCCTCAATTCTTGTGTGTGAAATTATCTTAATTTGTGTTTAATTTCATGTTTAAGATTGATCACCTTGTGCATGCTCTATGATCTCAATTCAAAATCTGAAAAGTGAGAATTGAGAATGCTAAAATTAAGATAATCGATGTTCTATGTGAAACGAAAGTATTTACATGACTTATGTGACGAGTAGATTATTACTTAATGCTGATTTCATGTTAGTTTAATTAAGGAATTAATTAGATAACATGTGATTTAGAATCTAGAAGATCTGAAAGGAGCTAGGTTATTTCATAATCTGTCATTCACTCCAAGAATAGGATAGTAATTAATCATTAACAATTTGGGTAAACAACAACAGGATTCTCCTCCCTATTGCCTCATCTTGCTCAACTTTAAAGTGTGTTATTAAGTTTTCTGAATTTCTTTCATATTTTACTGCTTTTAATTCATAATTGCTTTTGATTTACCGAATAGAATTATAAGTATAGTTTAGTGGTATTTAATCCAATTCCCTGTGGGATCGACCTCACCTGTGTGAGTTTTACTACTTGATTGCGTATACTTGCGTAGTGTTTAAAATTATAGCAACAAGTTTTTGGCGCCGTTGCCGGGGAATTGTATAAAGATTAATATTACATAAAATTATACTAACTTCTACTTTGGTATATTTTCTCTTGCTGATTTTTCTAACCTTTTTCTTGCAATATTTTCTTGATTTATTTCAGGAATCCTAAGTGCATGCGCCGTCAAGGACAATCAGTCATATTACCAGTTGATCCTGAAATTGAGAAAACTTGCAGGAAGAATCGAAAGAACAAAAGGCAAGAAAGAGTTTCAGCAACTGCTGAAACATCAGAAATCATGGCTGCCAATGTGAACAATAATGTTGGGAACAATGGGCGTAATAATGGTAATAATGGAGGCGCTGTGGAAGATCAAGCTAATGGCCGTAGCTTGAGAGATTACATTCTCCCTACTCTGACGGGAGTGCAGTCATGTATTAGGCCACCGGCAGTGGATGCAAACAACTTCGAGATCAAACCTGCCATCCTTCAAATGGTGCAGTCTTCAGTTCAGTTTGGTGGTCTCCCTTCTGAAGATCCTAATTTGCATCTCTCTAACTTCATGGAACTTTGTGAAACTTTTAAAGTTAATGGAGTTAGCGACGATGCCATTAGATTGAGACTGTTTCCATTCTCACTGAGAGAGCGAGCCAAGAGTTGGTTGATCTCCTTGCCACCAAATTCTATAGCAACATGGACAGACTTAGCAACAAAATTCTTGTCAAAGTTCTTTCCTCCAGCCAAGTCTGCAAAGCTGCGAGGAGAAATAAACAACTTCTGTCAGCAAGATAATGAATCTCTCCATGAGGCTTGGGAGAGGTTTAAAGATCTAATCAGAAAATGCCCTCATCATGGCATAGAGAAGTGGATGCTGGTTCACAATTTCTACAACGGGTTGGTTGGTAACACTAGAACTCTGATAGATGCAGCAGCTGGTGGAGCTTTTATGAGAAAGAGTGCTAATGAGGCTTACGATCTATTGGAGGAGATGGCTCTAAATAATCAGCAGTGGCCAACTGAAAGGAGTCAAACTAAGAAAGTAGCTGGTGTGCTAGAGGTTGATGCCATCACAAAATTGACAGCTCAAGTTGAGGCCTTGACAAAGCTGATTGCAGGGCAAGCTAAACAAGCCCAAGTTATTTGTGAGATATGTGGAGGCAACCATTACTTTTCAGAGTGTCAGGCAGATGTGGATAATTTGCCAATGGATCAAGCAAAAGCCATTGGGAACTACTCCCAAAATAATAATTATGGGCACAACCAACAGGGGTTCTACCAGCAGAGAAATCAGCCCCAACAAAACCAACAACAAAGTCCTAGTGGCTCCAATATCCAAGCTGATTTATTGCTCCAATTCATGATGGAAACTAGAGCCTCTATTAAAACTCTAGAAACTCAAATGGAACAATTGGCTACTCAAGTGGCAAACCAAGCTCAAGGAAATTCAGCTAGCACTAGTGAGGCAAAAGGAAAAGAGCAATGTAAAGCAATTTCCTTGAGGAGTGGAAAGAATTATGATGGGCCTGATGTGGTACAACCATTCAATGAAGAAGTTAAAGATCAATCAGCACCGACTCCAACATCAATAGAAAAGAAAACTACTGATAGCTCAGCACCACCACAACAGTCTCCACCAATCAGTATTGATCATCATGTGAAGATACCTTATCCTCAGAGACTCCGAAAGACCAATCTAGACAAGCAGTTTACAAAATTTCTAGAGGTTTTCAAAAGACTACACATCAACATTCCTTTTGCTGAAGCCTTGGAACAAATGCCCCGTTATGTGAAGTTCATGAAGGAGATATTGTCTAAGAAGAGAAAAATGGAGGACTATGAAACAGTGGCATTAACTGAGGAGTGTAGCGCCATTTTGCAAAAGAAACTACCGCCCAAGCTTAAAGATCCGGGTAGTTTCAATATTCCATGCTCTATAGGGGGTTCAGTGGAAACTAAAGCTCTATGTGATCTGGGAGCAAGCATTAATCTAATGCCGTTGTCTGTCTTCAAAAGGCTAGGATTGGGAAAAGCAAAGCCCACAACAGTGACTCTACAACTAGCGGATCGTTCTCTAACTCATCCTCGTGGCATAATTGAAGATGTACTGGTGAAGGTTGGTAAGTTTATCTTCCCTGCTGATTTCTTAATTCTTGATATGGAGGAAGATTCAACTATTCCCATTATTTTGGGAAGACCATTCTTGGCCACGGGTCGAGCATTAATAGATGTTCAAAAGGGGGAGTTAAAGTTGCGAGTCCAAGATGAAGAGGTCAATTTTAATGTTTTTGCCCCAACTGACATTCCTACCTGTTGCAAGATTGAGGTGGTGAAGGGTTCTTTTGTTAAAACTGATAAGAAGAAAGCAAAGCCTAAAGAGCGACTTCGAACGATTCAGCGTCGTTGGAAAAGATTGATGTGTGGTAGTTCTGAAGGTGAGCTTACTCTTGTGCAAAACTCTGAAATCAACACTATTGGTGGTAAATTTTCTTCATTTAGTGCGAGGGCTCTTTTGAATGCAAAGGGTGGACTTGATCCCTTCTGATGGGGCTCAGGTAAGTTTCTCTCACCCTGGTTTATTTTCACACATTGGGGACAATGTGCATTTTAGTTTGGGGGGGGAAACTTAATTTATTTTTTTTTCGCATTTATTTGTTTTAGTTTAGTTTGTTTTAGTTTTTTTTTTAGTCTTGCGTGATAGTTAAATTGAAAGATGGATTGAATTGTTGTTATTCACTTGTGCAATGGATTAAAACATAACTGTGTGCTTGACTTGCAACTGTTTGAATTAAATTGGATGTGTGCTAGGAAGTGATTCATGTAGATTTAAAACATTTGCTATTCTCACATATCACCTCTGTTCTATTTGGTTTGTGGAATGATTGATTGAACATGGAATAGAATTTGTTTGACATACTCTCTTGAAGCGAAATCCTTGATGATTTTTGTTTGGAAAGTGATTTAGGCAAGTTTTCTTTGGAACGATTGAGCCTTTCAAGCCTGCCTATGAATTTTTTTTACCATAGTATACCCAAAGTTGAGCCTTAGCCTGTTTGAAATTTTTTTTTCACCACTTAACTGAGCTAAATTCGTTATTTTAAACTCTTTTCACCCTGAACATATTTTATTATGCCATGAGCCTTGAAGCAAGTTTGGGGGGAATAAGTGCTGTAAGTGAAAAAATATAAAGTGTAGGAATGAGAGATTGAAAAAAAAAAAGAATAATATTGTGTGTTGTGCCTATGAAAAAGAAGAAGAAAAAAAAAACAACAAATGTCTTCTTGAAGAAGAAAAAGTTAAGAAAATTATGAGGTACACACAGAAGAAAAATTGCAATCTCTTATTTCTGTTTTTGGGATATATGGAAAGAAAGCAAAAGAATTGTCTAGGTTTGTTTGGTATAATTGTGCTTATGGTATAGTATAGCCTAAATGACTTCTCACCTACCCATGTACCTAAGCCATGTGATGCTAACCGAAAAAGACCTATTGATTCCAAATAGAAATTTGTCAACATTAGTGGAGAGAGGTATGTCATTCAAACTTATTGATCATCTGTTAGTGGGATGTTGGAAAGTTAGAACAGTTGTGATATTGATGGAAATTACGATGCTTTATGTTTGTATGAATTACTTACTTGTAAATTGCACATTCAACTTAGTTCTTAGAGTTGGCAAGTTGAAATTCTGGTTATTGATGGATTGAAGTTGTGCAGGTGGTGGTAACAATTTAATTGTTGGAAAGTTCAGCTATCATTGTCAGTTTTTTTTTAGTTTAGTCTTAGTTTACTCGGGGACGAGTAAAGAGTCAGTTTGGGGGAGTTTGTTAGGCTATTTTTAGCCTATGTTTTGGATCCAATTTATGTGCATTTTTAGCTGTGTTGGGACGGAATTACGCTTGTTTTCTATGTTTTCAGGTTCTTTGGAGTAAAAGAGGTCTCGGGTGCAGAAATTCATTAAAAGACGTGCTGAGCCGAAGAAAAACTTAATTTTTGAGTTTTTGCATATCTGGCCGCGGCGATGAAGAGGCTCGCCGCGGCGAGTTACGAGATACAGAAAGCACCTAAAATTTCAATATTTTCGCCGCGGCGAGAGAAAGCTTGGCCGCGGCGAGATCCCGTACGGACCAGGGGCATTTTCGTCCATCGAACCCTAAATTTCAATTATAAATAGAAAACTGCGATTGAAAGTCAGGGAGAGCGATTTGGAACCCTAAAACACAGCTGAGAGCGGCAGGAAGAGCATAGAGATTCAAGTGAAGATCCAGAATTTATCCTCCAACAGTTCTTTTCTTTATTCCTCTTTAATTTATTTATGTTGAATATTGCTATAGGAATGGTTATGGATTTGTTTCTGAACTAAATTTCCCATTTAGGGAGGATGATGATTGTTGTTTAATGTTTTGCCTAGTTAATGTTTAATTACCATTCCTCAATTCTTGTGTGTGAAATTATCTTAATTTGTGTTTAATTTCATGTTTAAGATTGATCACCTTGTGCATGCTCTATGATCTCAATTCAAAATCTGAAAAGTGAGAATTGAGAATGCTAAAATTAAGATAATCGATGTTCTATGTGAAACGAAAGTATTTACATGACTTATGTGACGAGTAGATTATTACTTAATGCTGATTTCATGTTAGTTTAATTAAGGAATTAATTAGATAACATGTGATTTAGAATCTAGAAGATCTGAAAGGAGCTAGGTTATTTCATAATCTGTCATTCACTCCAAGAATAGGATAGTAATTAATCATTAACAATTTGGGTAAACAACAACAGGATTCTCCTCCCTATTGCCTCATCTTGCTCAACTTTAAAGTGTGTTATTAAGTTTTCTGAATTTCTTTCATATTTTACTGCTTTTAATTCATAATTGCTTTTGATTTACCGAATAGAATTATAAGTATAGTTTAGTGGTATTTAATCCAATTCCCTGTGGGATCGACCTCACCTGTGTGAGTTTTACTACTTGATTGCGTATACTTGCGTAGTGTTTAAAATTATAGCAACAATTTTGGTTTTGTATGTTCGGTCTTTGATGTCGCGGTGGGGAAGTCATGGAATCTTTTTGCCATTTATGGGACTCCATATGATGAACACAAATGTACATTCTGGGATAACATGGAAGATGTGGTTAATTCTTGTAATGGTCCGTGGGCGCTTATGGGTGATTTAAATGTCCTGTTGACTAGAGAGGATAAATCGGGAGGCAGGGCCTTCATGCCCCGTGATGGTGCTACTCTCCAGAAGTTCTTGCTTGCTACTAGGGGAGTTGATCTGGGGTTCAGGGGTTGTAGATTTACTTGGCTTAACAAACGTGCTTCGGGCTATCTGGTCAAAGAGAGGTTAGACCGTGTTATTGTGGATACCACTTGGCTGGCGAATTGCCCTTCCGGGGGGGTCCGTAATATGCCCATTACTAATTCTGATCATGGGCCTATAATCTTTGATTCGGTAGTTCCCAAAGCTAAAGGTTTCCGCCCATTTCGGTTTTTCGAAGCCTGGTTTGAAGACGAGTCCAGTTGGAACGTGATTAAGGAGGCCTGGGTGTGTCGCCTTCCTAATGAGGAGGCGGGGTGTTTGGGGAAGAAAATTAATCGAACTCAGCATGCTCTTCGTTGGTGGAGCAAGAATGTTTTCGGTGAATGTGATAAAAGAATCAAAGATCTTGAAATCGAGCTCCAAGCTCTTCAATCCAAAGATGTAAGTGATTCTGATCATGTGACTGAGGAGGCCATTTTAAAGAACTTGTCCATTTTGTGGAGTTTGAAGGAATCAATGTGGAAACAACGATCGAGAGAGCTTTGGCTCTCTAAAGGAGATAAGAATACTTCCTTCTTCCATGCTTCCACTTTAGTTCGTCGTAGAAGGAATCACATTTGGAATCTCAAGAATTCTAGTGGGCAACTGGTTTCAAATGAAAAGGAAATTGGTCTCATCCTTAGGGATTATTTTATTAACCTTTTCTCTTCAAATGGGAATGTGTATTATGAAGGAATCGAAGAATTGATTAGCCCGTCTGTTTCTACTGTTGAGAACTACATGCTAACGGCTATCCCGGAAAAGGAGGAGATCCACTCCCATGTTTTTCAGATGCATCCCCTTAAAGCTCCGGGGCCCGATGGTTTTTCTGGATGTTTTTACCGAAGGTGTTGGAATCTTGTTGGTGACGATGTGGTGTTGTGTATTCAGAAGTTTTTTGCAACTGGTGTCTTAGAGCCGGGTTTAAACCATTCTTACATTTGTCTTATTCCGAAAGGCATTAATCCGGATAGCGTTGATCGCTTTAGACCTATTGCTTTATGTAATTTTGTCTATAAAGTTATCGCTCGCATTATTGCTCAAAGGTTGAGGGGTGTTCTTGATAAGATCATAGCTCCTATCCAATCGGCCTTCTTACGGGGGAGATGGATTGCTGAGTCCTCCATTCTTACTCAGGAGATAATGGATGTAATAAAAAAGAAGAAAGGGAAAGGAGGTCTTATGGCTATTAAAATGGATATGAACAAGGCCTATGATAGGCTTGAGTGGGGATTCTTGAAAATTGTATTGGAGAAGTGTGGTTTTTGCCCTCATTTTATCAAGATGATTATGTGTTGTGTCACGACAGTTTCATACTCTATTCTTCTGAATGGCACACCTCTCAAGAAGTTTAACCCAGCTAGGGGAATTCGACAAGGCGACCCCATGTCACCTTATTTGTTTCTTTTGTGCAATGAAGTCTTTTCTCGGTTGCTATATTTTGAGCAAAGCAAGGGTTTGTTTCATGGCATCAAAGTGGCTCGGGAAGCGCCTGAAATATCTCATCTAATGTTCGCGGATGATACCATTATCTTCACTAGAGCCAATCTAAAGGAAGTCGAGTCACTTAATCATTGTATCCAGAAATTTGAAGTTTGGTCGGGTCAAGTTTGTAGCAAACAGAAATCTGGGATTTTCTTTTCGAAGAATTGTGCAAATAATCTTAGGGCGTCTATTGAATCTGGCCTAAGGATGGGGGTCATAAATGATTCTGAAAAGCATTTGGGGAACCCTTTCCTCTTTGGCCGAAGCAAGAGGAATGATTTCAATTTCCTCAAAACAAAAATCTGGGACCGACTTGAAGGTTGGCGAGTTCGTTCTCTTTCTCAAGCTGGTAGAGTGGTGTACATTAATTCGGTGGCCCTTGCTATGCCGAATTATGCCATGTCTACTTTCAAAATCCCGCTCACAACTTGTCGGGATCTTGATGCGGTGGTGCGAAGATTTTGGTGGACTGGTTCACCTGAAATTAAGAGATTTTGGGCTGCTAAATCTTGGGATTCCTTATGCCAACCCAAATCGGTTGGTGGTTTGGGATTCAGACGTTTCGAAGACATAAACCATGCTCTCTTATCTAAACTAGCTTGGCAGTTGGCTAGTAAGATGGACAGCCCCTGGTGCAAGGCATTCAAAAGCAAGTACTTTCCGAGACAGTCCTTTTGGAGTATTACTGAGAAAAATTCTGACAGTTTTATTTGGCGGGGTATTTTGAGTGCTCGGAGAACTATCTGTGAAGGGGTGTGTACTATTACTTCATCGGGGGAGGAAGTGGATGTATGGTGGCAACCTTGGATCCCTTGGATGAATTATGAGGACTTTCGAGCTTTGATGGAGAATGTCAGACAAAAAGCGCCCAGTTTGTTATGTGTTGCGGATCTAATGTATAGAAGAACGAGGTCCTGGAATGTGGGCTATTTGAGGTATCTCTTTGGTTCAGATTTGGGTTCTCGAATCAGCACTATTCAGATTGACAAGAATGGTGATCATGACATCCTTATTTGGAAAGATTCGGATGTTGGGCGGTTCAGCGTTAAAGGGGCTTATTGGCTACATCAGAAGTCGCGCTTCGGTGTGCCTAGCAAACTTTGGAAGTGGATTTGGTACTCTAAGGTTCATCCACGATTGAGTCTCATGATTTGGAGAGCTGTGTCTGACTCCTTGCCCACTGGAAGCAGAATTTCGACATCGGACCTGAATTCATGCCCGATATGTAAATCGGCAGCTGAAACTCCGATGCATTTGTTTTGCAGGTGTCCGTTCGCGGTTGGCATATGGTTCTCTTCTCCTTTGCCTCTGAGAATGGATGATATCCCTGGCACTTCCTTGTCCGAGGTTATCTTCAATCTCATTGAACACCTGGACTCGGAGGGTAGAAACCGTATGTTATGTTGTGTTGGTATTGTGATCAACTGTATCTGGAACTACAGAAATGCGTTAATGCATCCCCCTTTTGCTGGGCCAAGTTTTGATAAAGTCAGGAGGGATATCCATTGCCGTTTCTTTGAATTGTCGCATCAGGAGCTGGGAAATTCGACTGCCCTTGTTACTAGTCTGTCTAGCCCAACTTTCCCTGTTATGCGCTCAAAAAAATGTCTTCTGGTGGATGGTTCTTTCAGTTTTGGCAATTTTGGTTGTGCTATGGTGGCTCTTGATCATCAATCTTCGCAGTGGTGGTATGGACATGCGTCGGGCACTTGTGATTCTAGCTTGGAAGCTGAACTGGAAGCTGTCATTTTTGGGCTTCAATGGGCATCGTCGATCGGTTGGGACAACTTCACCATTCTCTCAGACTCCAAAATTCTGGTGGAGGCTATTAACTTACAGAAATCGCCTCATTGGAAACTTACTGCTCTTTTTTCCTCTCTTTTACAGTTGTTATCTTCTTTTTCTCTTTGTCATGTTATTTTCATTAGTAGAGACCTTATTACTTATGTTGATGTTTTGGCCAAGGCTGCCCGCTTAAACTTGTCTTCTGCGCAGACCTTTGTTGGGGAGGGATTTCCCCCTGTGAATCCCACTTCTATTTGGCCTTTAATCTAGTTTGAACTGAGGTTCTTTCAAAAAAAAAAAAAAAAAAAAAATTAAAACCATCGAGTTTTCAAAAACTATCATAAAGTTGATATGGTAAAAAGGGGAACATGAACAATATATATTAAGAGCACTCACGATAACCAATGTAAAATAGCTCTAGAGTTAAAGAAAAATAGCTAAGAGTTAAAAAAATATCAAAAAAGTATATTTATAGATGAGTTAAAATAGCTCAAAAATTGTCTTATAATAAATAGTGCTTCGTTAAATGTACTTAGATTTTTTATTTATTTATTTATTTATTTTTTTATGTTAGTGCTTAGCTTATCATTGAAATATTTTAGAATAAAAAATGTAAAAAAGTATTGTGGAAAAGAGACAAAATAAAATATTGTATTTTTAAATGATGAGAAGGTTTTTTTTATTATTATTATTTTTATTTGAATAAAATCGTTTATAGATCAAAAAGAGTTAGACCTCATGGTCATTACAAAAGATAGCATTCGGGATAGTAGAAACATCTACCATACCAATAATATTGTTGGCAAATGCCCATTTGGCTATATTATGGGCCGCAAAATTACAGTTTCTAGTAATAAAAGAAATATTACAGCTAATCAGTGCAAATAAGTATCGAGCCCAATATATCTTAAAAAAATAATTTTTAGAGAATATTTCTAACTAATTGTTTTAGGTCATTTATAGAAAATATTAAGCACCACTAACCTCTAACAGCTAACAATACTCTTATTAGAAATATTCCAAAGAGAAATGTTAAAGGGCACCAGTGGTGTCTAGCACTCTCTCCTATGTGTCAATATCACTATTGGTTCAACTAAGTATCAGGTCCCATATAATTTAATATAATAGCTTTTAGGGAGTATAGCTAGCTAATCGCAACGCGACATGTCGCAAAGGTGCTAGGCACCACTGGTACCTAATAACAATGCTCTATTCTAAAATAGTGGACTTTTGATAGCTAAGACAAATGGCATCACATGGTTGGATCCAATGGAATAAGGTCACGTGGTGCTGATAACCAACAATTTTTTTTTAAAAAGAAAATTAAAAAAATAAAATCAACAACATTAATCAATTGTCTGAATATTTTATTTTTTAACATCCTAAATTATTCATAATTAATTTTCTAAAAGTTATAGAATAGATACTACAACTATTTTTTTTTAAAAGGTGAATAGATACTATAACTACTTTATGTAGGAGTATTTTTGGGATTTTCATATCTTGGTTAGGCCTATATATATGTAATGTTTTCATTTCAATATAATTAGAAAAAATATTCCCAATTCTATCAAAATATATAAAATACTAAAAACAGGTTCTTCGATCCACCAAACCATCAAAGTAAGCAAATCAAATCTTCTTTTTACAATCTTTACTTATCAATAACTATTAATTACTCTTATATTTTTGGTTATGTTAGTTATAGATTAAGACTATTAATTGAAATATAACTTAATTAAATGTGTTGTTGATGATTTTATAGTGTCAATGACATAATTTTACTATTGTTGGATTGGTTCTTTCATATTATACCCTTGCTGTAAGGCCGATCTAAGAGTGGGGCAGTTAGGGTTGACACTCGAGATCTCTGGCGCGATAAAATTTTTAATAAAAAATTCTTCAACTTGAATTTTAAAATTACTATTTTTTTTTTAATTTTTATTATCATTTATTAAAAAATACAATTATTTTCTAAAAAAGGTGCTTTATTTAATATTTTATTAAGAATAAATCCCAATTATTTTGTTAAATACTATATTTTAAAATTTTACTACTAAATATAAAAAACATATAACTTTTTTCGTATAAAAAAGCTTAATTAGATTTTTTGGCCCAAGGCTTCCTATTAGCTTGAGACTACTGGTTTACCTTACAGTGACTAGATTTTTCAACAAAGTAGATTCTAAATACGATTTTTGTGCTTTTAGACTAATTGTGTGCACTGGCGGACCCAGAATTTAAAGTTAGGGGGGCGTAAATAAAATTAAAAAGAAAATATAAAGTGTAGTTAGTGGGATTTGAACCTTTACCCTCTAACCTATTTACCAACTACCTTAACCATTACACCAAAGTTACTATTATGTCTATAAATATCATCTTTTAATACAAATATATGTTGTAACTAATTAAAATCCATATACATTTTTTTCTCGATTTTTTTTTTCAGGGGGGCGACTGCCCCCCCTCGCTACAATGTGGGTCCGCCCCTGATTGTGTGAGACATAGTTTTTATAGTTTTTGGCCAAAGAATTGAGAAAAGTGATGTTGATTTTTGAAATAAATTTTCGTTATAGGTTTTGAAAAAATGCAAGCAAGCTACAGCACTGTGGTTTTCAACACTAAATTCAATGATGTGAGTGTGGGATCATACCAAACATTCATGCAATCTCTACGAAGAGAATTGTCTAGTGGAATCACGAGCTATGACATACCCTTATTGCGTAAAAAATCAGAAGCAATCAAAGACAAACAGTTCGTTTATGTGAGACTTGAAAACCAAAGTTTCAAAATCACATTTGCAGTATCCACTCTCAACTGCTATATGATTGCCTATCAAGTAGACGCCGAAAAGCGTTGCTACTTCTTTAAAGAAGCTCCTCCCGAAGCGAAAACTTTACTTTTCAAAGAAAGTACTCGAAGAGTCAATGTTAATCTCAGTACAAATTATAATAATTTAGGAAACAGAGAGAATTATAATTTAGGATTTAAGTCGTTAGACAATTCCCTCGAAGCATTTAAAAGATTTGATAGCGAGAATCCTACGAATGAGCTTCGTCGAATTCTTATTGTTGTTAGCCAAATGGTTGCAGAGGCTGCGAGATCTAAATATATTCAGCAAAAAATAGAATGGAAAGGCTTTGACTCCGGTTTTTTCCCTAAAGGTGATATTTTAAGCTATGAGAATAAATGGGAAGATCTTTCGAAAGCAATCCAGAATTCTAAAGATGGAAGTTTTCCTAAAATACAATTACAAAATGAAGATTATAGTGCTCGTTATGTGTCCAAAGTTGCAGAAGTGAAAAATGACATGGCACTCTTGTTGAATATTGCAGCATAAAGCTTTGTCTAATATTTAACTTAAGATTATTGTCACCAAAAAATAAATGACATCAATCTTTGATGTCATATGGTATTTGAGTTTGTGTGGTAATTTCAATAATATAATGTTTATGTTTATCATCTTTCTATGGTGTGATATTTGTAAGGGAAAATTTCAATTTGGTTCAATATATGTACTTTGTTAAATAATAATTTAAAGTTTATATTTTGCAAAGTTGATCAAATTGATATAACAAATTAAATTTTAGTTAGTTAAATTGTTTTTTGATATGAGTAATTTATAAGTTATAATTTTGGCCTATATCCAAAGTTATTATTGCAATCAATTTGGACATCTTAATTTTCAATCTCTTGATCTATTGCTCAAAGAGCATGTGGTGTAAGAGCACCCTCAAGACACAATCAAACTAAACCAATCAAAGAATAAAAACTAAGTTAATTAGTATTTTTGCCCCCTGAACTTTGACATATACCAAATCATGCCCCTTGAACTTTTAAGGTCGTTAAAAATGCCCATTGAACTATTGAGATTATTGGATTTAAGGACTTTTTTCCAATTTTAGTAAAAAAGTCTAACATGAAGAAAAGTTTAGAGGGCATAATTTAGTATATGTCAAAGTTCAAGGGACATGATTTGGTAAATATCAAAGTTTGGAAGCATAATTTAATACATAAACAATCTTTGAAATAGTAAAACTGAATGAAATTTGAGAAAAGTCCTTAAATCCAACAATTTCAATAGTTCAGGGGGCATTTTTAAAGATCTTAAAAGTTCGGGGGGCATAATTTGGTACATGTCAAAGTTCAGGGGACAAAAATCATAATTAGCCTAAAAACTATACTTAATTGAACGCAATGAGAAAATAAAACTATTAAATTGAATCTTTATTAATAAGAATAGTCAGTAGTACACATTTGAATATCTCCATTAATTACAACTCAAAAATGATGAGGATCAAACCTCATTACATTAAATCTCACACTGAGAAACACTAATCTATATATACAACTCTCTCCACAGACACACACACACTGTAATTTTGGACAATCACTCTCTAAACTTGTCTCTGAATTCTAAAGTATGATCGCATTCCTTTGACTTGAGAGAGCTTAGACATATATATAGGTGTCAGTGAGGCAGTGAGGCTTTGTTTGGGTTGGTGTCAATGTTATAACTAATAGTTGCCTTTCTTGTTTTAACTGACAAGTGCTAAGATGACATTACAAAAAATCTTTTATTCACGACAAAACTTGAGTAAAAGTTAAAAAAGTGTGACTAATTATAAATTATTATTCTTATGTTGTGACTAAAAGGTCCGAGACTAAAGGTATTAGGACAAAAATTATAATTTATTGTGACTAAATGTATTTTTAGTCACAATACTTTGTTGTGACTAAAACTAAATTAGTGACAACTTGTAATTAAATACTATATTTTAGTCACAAGTAACATTTTGTTGTGACTAAAAGTCACATTTAATCATAAAAAAAATATGTTGTGACTAAAAAGTTATCATTAAAAATTACAATTTTTTGTAGTGTGAAACTACTGACTTGACATTAAGTGAGTTTAATGCCAACAGACACTACAAGAAATGTCACTTTTGCCAACACATTTTTGTGCTGGCAAAAGTTGGTATTGCGCTGGTAAAATAGAATTTACCTATGATGTGTTGGCAAAAGGGGGTTGGCAAATCAATGTTGGTATTAGAACTTTTGCCAACATAAAATGAAAAGTGCTGGCAAAAAAAACTTTTCCCACCGCGTAAATGTGCTGGTAAAAGTTAGATTTTAGCCACTGCAAATGTACGCTGGTAAAACTTTGATCTCTTTACCAAATTTGCGAAATGTGCTGGTAAAAGTTACTTTTACCAGCGCAGTAGCGAACTGTGCTGGTAAAAGTGATATTTCTTGTAGTGAGAGAAAATGCAGTAAAATCAGTCTGATGTCTCTCATTTCTCTATCTTCTTATGAACTAAGATCTTCTTCATTGAAATCATCTTCTTTAAAATTTATTTTTTTAAGGAATGCCAAGAATGAGTAGTACAAATATTTACACCGTATAGGGTACACAATATACATTGTATTAGGGTTTTTTTAGGGGTTTACCAATGTACTCCTTTTGTGTTTTTGATAATTGAATATTTGTAATATCAATATTTTTGCATGACAGTGTATAGTTTAGTTATTTAAAATATTACTGTGAAGTTTTAAAAATTCAGTAATTTACGATACAAAAAGCAAGGTTCAAATTGTTGACTTACACGCGTATAAAATAAACGAGAGCCACACAAGTAACAAAATGTTAACAACTCATTTTTGATTCGTTAAATTATTTTAAACTTTTCAAAAATTTATTGAATGTGTTTGATAAATATGATGTACATTAATTGTTATATAGAAAAATTAAAATTAAAACTATTAGCTGGTTTTCAAAAACTATCAGAAAGTTGAGCTGGTAAGAAGGGAACGTGAACAATATTTATTAAGAGCAATCACAATAACCAATGTAAAATAGCTGTAGAAGTAAAGAAAAATAGCTAAGAGTTAAAAAAAATATCAAAAAAATATATCAAATAGATGAGTTTAAATAGTTCAAAATTTACCTCATAAATAGTGCTTAATTAAATGTACAAATTCTTTGTTTTAGTATTTAGCTATAATTTTTTTATATATTGTGTTTACTTGTATCTCTGTAAACATAAATAAATATTACATAATATATAATATGTTTTGTGCATTATAAATATATTTATTTAAACTTAATATAAAAAAGATTTTTTTATTTTTATACTCCAAAATATATATTTTTTTCTTTAAAAATTCACATAACAACTCACATAGCAACCAACGGAGCGACCTAAATTGCAATCAAAAGTCACATAGCAATCCACATAGAAATTAAAGGTGTATATTGGTCGGTTTACGTTGCATTTTATTCAAACTAACGTAAAAATCGAGTTAAAAAAATCTAAGTGCAACCTGGCCAATTAAGAAAAAATAAAATTTTAACCCGCCCAATGAATTAGTTGGTTTGGTCGGGTTAACCCGCCCAAACTGAGCACTAATATTTTTTTTTTACATTCAATTATTATATTTTAATTAATTATGATGATGAGATAAATATATAGATTGAATTCAAAATTCAAATCAACCACCATAAAAGAAATATAGTAATTTGAACTTTCTATTTCTTATAAATATATATATATATTATATTATATATAGATTATATATAATAAAAACATATATATATAAAAACCTCTAAATCGGGTTGGTCGGGTTAGTTCGGATTGATTAGGCGAGTTGATATTATTTTCAATCTGTCCAATATAAAGATTGAGCATATTATATTTTCGTCGGATTTTTTGGTTTGTATTTTTCGTCAGATTATCTTGGTTTAGTTTGGGCGGGTTGTTCAGGTTGGGCGGTTTATAAAAGTTTATGTACAATCCTAATAAAAACTACTAGAGCAATTCAAATTATAAATTTGAAAAAAAAAGTTAAAAAATAGTATATGAGATAATTCCAAAAAAATATAGTAAAAGTTGATGTATGATAATGTAAGAAGTGTTGGGATAAGTAAGAATATGAAGTGCACTAGGGGTGAAATTCGGTGAGTTATGGCCCGTTTTACCAATTTTATAACCAACTATTTAGAGATTATTACCGTATAAAACTAACTATTCAATTTTTTCGCGGTTTTTGGTTTTTGGCCGTTTTTGACAGTTTTCGGTAGTTTTGGCCGTTTTGATAATTTTTTGATTTAAACATTTTTGTTTAAAAACTGAAACCGGCCGGCAAGTCAAAAAAAAAAACAACAAAACAAAACTGAAACCACTATTCAATTTTTCGCAGTTTTTGGTTTTTGGCCGTTTTTGACAGTTTTTGGTAGTTTTGATAATTTTCTGATTTAACCATTTTTGTGTAAAAACCGAAACCGGCCGCCAAGTTAAAAAAAAAAACAAAACTGAAACCGACCTTACAATCTAGTTAGTTTGATGGTCAATTTCAGTTTTTTGGTGAGAATAAGGTGGATCCCATAAATTTTTAATAGATCATATCAAGGAATTATTACATGAAAAAAGCCCTAATATCAATACTTTTGTGAACTTGAGTTTCACATGCCTTTCTATCCCAACCTTCCCAAAATCTTTAGGCAACTCAATAGTCAAAACAAACACCCCTAAATGTGAGATAAAATAGAGAATAATTTTTTTGTGATTTTAAAGGATAAAAGGAAAGGATCCAAATATAACTTGGAATTATCTTTGTGATAACATTGTGATATTTATCTAGATAAGGAATTGTTGGATAGAATCCCATGAATTGATTTGGCATATATGCAATTGAGAGTGGTCATAATAAAGTAGATAAAGACTTGGAATGGTATCTGATACCACCATAAAATATTGTCTGTGTGTGATTGATTTGAAGTCTATTTCATGGAGAATTATTGAAAAAGGAATTATAATATAAGACTTATTACTTTGAGACTCAATTTATTTTATCAAAGAAGTATATGTATATATAATATATATATATAGTGTTATGTAATTCATTGCTTAAAACCAATGATCTGATATCTTTTATATATATATACACAAAAATTAACACATGATCTTTTTCCTTTGCTAATGTAATATCGACCAAAGCATCAAAGTAAACAAGTCAAATTAGGTATGAAATACCATTCTTTTCTTTATTTTACAATCTTACATAGCAACTTTTTTATATAAATATATAGATATATATTTTGTGTTATATTTGTTGATTTCCTATCCTCCATTAAGATATATATTTTGTGTTATATTTGTTGATTTAGGGTTACTAGTATATTATTTATTTGTTTTTTGAATGACTACTAGTATATTATTTAGTGTTATGATAATAGGCTGAATTGTTGAAACATAATGTTGGGATTCATTTATTCAATCCCTACACCAACTCAACATGCACATTAGATCATCAAGGTTAATTATGGTTGATCTTCACAATCAAACAAGTAATAATCATGATTTGATCAAACTTCGAGGGATCAATTTGCATTCAAAACAGGTTAAGATTAGGAATTCAAACATGGACAAACATAACAATGAAAGTAGAAAAATAAAGAGACCAAACACAATCATATAGTTACATGAGCTCACCTTGCTCTTTACACTATAATCAACCTTGAATTACATCAACGGTGTGAAATTCTAAGTCACAAGTTGACTAGTAATTCAAGATCTCACTCTTTCTCTTTCAATCTTTCTTTAGGGCAATTCCTCTAGGTTTTGCCCAAAGAATTGAAAAAAGTGATGTTAATTTTTGAAATCATTTTTGTTATAGGTTTTGAAAAATGCAAGCAAGCTACAGCACTGTAGTTTTCAACACTAAATTCAATGATGTGAGTGTGGGATCATACCAAACATTCATGCAATCTCTACGAAGAGAATTGTCTAGCGGAACCACGAGCTATGACATACCCTTATTGCGTAAAGAATCAGAAGCGGTCAAAGACAAACAATTCGTCTATGTGAGACTTGAAAACCAAAGTTTCAAAATCACATTTGCAATATCCACTCTCAACTCTTATGTAATTGCCTATCAAGTAGACGCTGAAAAGCGTTGCTACTTCTTTAAAGAAGCTCCTCCCGAAGCGAAAACTTCACTTTTCAAAAAAAGTACTAAAAGAGTCAATGTTAATCTCAGTACAAATTATAATGAATTAGGAAAGAGAGAAAATGTCAATTTGGGATTTAAGTCGTTAGACAATTCCCTCGAAGGATTTAAAAGATTTGATAGCGAGAATCCTACGAACGAGCTTTGTCAAATTCTTATTGTTGTTATCCAAATGGTTGCGGAGGCTGCGAGATCTAAGTATATTCAACAAAAAATAGAATGGAAAGGCTTTGAAGCCGGATTTTTCCCTAAAAGTGATATTATAAGCTATGAGAATAAATGGAAAAATCTTTCGAAAGCAATTCAGAATTCTAAAAATGGAAGTTTTCCTAAAATACAACTGCAAAATGAAGATTATAGTGATCGTTATGTGTCCAAAGTTGCAGAAGTGAAAAATGACATGGCACTCTTATTGAATATTGCAACATAAAGCTTTGTCTAATATTTAACTTAAGATTATTGTCACCAAAAAATAAATGACATCAATCTTTGATGTCATATGGTATTTGAGTCTGTGTAGTATTTCAATAATATAATGTTTCTCTTTATCATCTTTCTATGGTGTGAGATTTGTAAGGGAAAATTTCAATTTGGTTCCATGTTTATTAAATAATAATTTGAACTTTATATTTTGCAAAACTGATCAAATTGATACAACAAATTAAATTTTAGTTGGTTAAATTGTTTTTTGATATGAGTAATTTATAAGTTATGATTTTGGCCTATATCCAAAATTATTATTGCAATCAATTTGGACATCATCTCTTCTTATATACAATTTATTGGCTCTTAATTTTCATCCTCTTCTATTGCTGAAAGAGTATGTGTTGAAAAAATACCCTGAAAACACAATTGTTACTGCAGTAATAGCATTCAATAAACACAATCAAACTAAAGCCAATCAAAGTTGTGTGACGAGACGAATTTTCTCCTTGAATGAGATGTTGGCTGCCCAACTTTGAGATTGTATATCTCTTTTTTGGTTTTGTTAGGTCGTGAGTCTGGCGTTTTTCGATAACTATTCTACCATGGACGATACTAGTTCTGAACAGATTACTGAAGGAAACATGGAGGAACTCCATTTACAGTTCATAGAAGAAGCCTCTCTGGAGCTTGAGGCCAATTTCGAAATTAACACTGAGGTTGCAAAGACCGGGGTCTTGGCCAAGATCCTAGGCTCTCGTCCTTTATCCAAAGGAAGAGTCAAACAGATTCTTACGGGGGTGTGGACTCTGAAAGGTAAATGGAGAATGAAAACTCTGGAGAAAGGCACATGGGGTTTCTTCTTTGATAAGCTGGAAGATAAGGAAGAGGTTCTAAACCGCCGACCCTGGATTATTGCCGGGCAACTTCTGAATATCAGGGAGTGGCCTCTGGACGGGAACTGGTATGGTGTTCCGATGAACAAGTCTGTATTCTGGGTGGAGATTCATGGCTTCCCTACTCCCTATCTTGCTTTCCAAAACTCTAGCGTGATAGGTGCTAAGGTTGGCGAGTTTCTAGAATCGGATGGAGTTGATAACTGCACTATTACTAGACGTGGCTTAGGTGGATATTCAGATAGACCAACGTCTCCCGGCAGGGTTTTACCTGAGTATAACTAGAGGAAGAAAAAAATGGATACAGTTCAAGTATCAGAAACTGCCTAAAATCTGTTTTAACTGCGGTCATCTTGCCCATGATTCGAGTGTCTGCCCTAGGGAACGTGCTTATGCTTTCCCTCCCATAGGAAAGGCGGTTCCTTTGTATGGTCCATGGATCAAGGTCAATGTTCCTATTCAAAATTGTTTTGATACCGGGCCTGCTCTTCTCCAGGACGGGAATAATCGGACGGCAAATATTCAGGGAACTTCGCAGGTCCAAGCGGTTGGTGAGGGGCCCAGTGAATTGCATGGTACAGGAGTGAACGTTGCGGCCACTACCACGAACGCAGCAGGCGATTGTACGATTGGTACGAAGGATACGGGTACAAAAAATTCGAAATATTCCTTTGGAGGAGGGACAGCTGGACCGACACTTGGCATTCCTATAATAGGAGAAAATGAGCATCCTATGAATACCTTGGGCACAAATCCAGCAAATGAGAATGTTATTGTTTGTATGATGACCCATACTGTTGGGTTTTATGTCCTAAATAAAACTCATTTCAATATAATCAGATTTACTTATTAATATAGATCAGAAATAACATTTAATGTTGCATGGTTCACATGATTTATTTCATGATTATATGTACATAATGTATGAATTCATCTGAAATCCTTTTCACATACTTGATCCTGTTTATTGTGTTGTCAACACTTTGGAAAGTAAACATGACTATGTGAATAAAGTTTCCTAGATTTATCAGACACATGATTTTACTGATATGATAATCTACAACAAGAGTTTACTTGCATTTGGAGAAATGCTATGTTCTTTCCAGAGCATTGGTTAAAGTAAAGCTCAGGTTGGATGCATGGAGTATGCATCAGAAGGGACCGATATTGAACTTTCACTTAGATTTATCAAACTTACCGTAATATCTATTCAAGTCAATATCACCTAGTTGATCCTAAATCAAATGATCTTAATCCTGTTATAATTAGGCTCAATCTCAAGAGGCTATTCGTGTTCTTTGATTTGTTAGTTAAGCCTACTTTTGGGTCAGGGTGATACGTACATTTTGGGAACACGGTAGTGCAATTGAGTGGGAGCGCTAACATAAACATGGAATCTATAGCTTCTATCTGGCGAATAGTAAGTAAAGGATGATCTCCTTCGAGCTTGACCAAACGAAAATAAATGGTGGAGTACTCATTTCACATAAGCTGAAATATCACTTATACGGGATTAAGTGTTTTAAGGATAAAATACATTGTAGGGTGTAACGGTAATCTAATCCCTTTACAGTGTAGATCATTCATATAGAGGATCATTGATCAAATTAGGATTATAACAATGGATAACTAATGATGTGTCTATATGGTGGAACATATAGAGCATTCTATATACTGAGAGTGCAATTATAAGTTCTATGCGTGGATTCAACGAAGAATTAATAAGTCAGTGAATTTAGGTTATAAATTCTTGATCTGCTTATTGGAAGTTGGTTATATAGACCCATGGTCCCCCCACTAGTTGAGATAATATTGCTTGTAAGACTCATATAATTGGTTTTGATTAATCAATTATAATTCTCAATTTAGACTATGTCTATTTGTGAATTTTTCACTAAGTAAGGGCGAAATTGTAAAGAAAGAGTTGTTGGAATTTATTTTACCAGGATCTTAGATCTACTCACAAGTATGTTTATTAACACCCTAAATATGAACTTTCTAAAACGATGAAATAAACACATATAAAGTTTAGGAAACCTTACATTGGGTGCAGCGGAATAATATGACTCCTTCCGTTCAGATATCTAGCCCTTGATTCCTTTATGTAGCAGAGCATTATCAATATCTGAACCTGGATCTCTTTCTCTAAATCTTTGATGCTGAAACTCCTTCTTGCTGAAAGTCTTTCTTCACGATCTTCCTCACTATGATTGAGGTATCACTTGCTGTGTGTGGGCACTACTCATACACTAAGAATTTCGAAATCTCAATGAGGAAGAGAGAGAGAGAGAGAGAGTGGGTTCGGCCAAAGATAGGGAGAGAGAGAGGCTCAGTTTTTTCTTAATCAGAAGTGTCAGAAGAAAAGTGTAATTTTCCTGAAGCCTTCACTATCTATTTATAGCATTCCACTAGGGTTAGGTTTGAATTATTTGGCATTAAAATAATGAAAATATCAGAGGGAAAAACCCTACAAAAGTGGCCGGCCCTACATAGTGGATTTGGGCCTCACTTTTTGCAATTTTACAGTTTTATCTTTTCTGCATCTAATTTTCTCAAAAACGCCAATTTTCTAATTCAACCATTTAAATGCCAATTCTAACTATTTAATAACTATAAATAATTATTAAATAATATTGTCATTTATCATATTTATTAATTGAACCATACAAAGTATCATAATTAACAAATATGCCCCTAAAACTCTTTCTTTACAATTTCGCCCTTACTTAGTGAAAAATTCACAAATAGACATAGTCTAATTTGAGAATTATAATTGATTAATCAAAACCAATTATATGAGTCTTACAAGTAATATTATCTCAACTAGTGCGGGGACCATGGGTCTATATAACCGAGCTTCCAATAAGTAGATCAAGAATTTATCACTAAAATTCACTAACTTATTAATTCTTCGTTGAATCCACGCATAGAACTCAGAATTGCACTCTCAGTATATAGAATGCTCTATATGTTCCACCATATAGACGCATCATTAGTTATCCATTGTTATAATCCTAATGTGATCAATGATCCTCTATATGAATGATCTACACTGTAAAGGGATTAGATTACCGTAACACCCTACTATGTATTTTATCCTTAAAACACTTAACCCCGTATAAATGATATTTCAGCTTATGTGAAATGACTACTCCACCATTTATGTTCGTTTGGTCAAGCTCGAAGGAGATCATCCTTTACTTACTATTCGCCAGATAGAAGCTATATATTCCATGTTTATGTTAGCGCTCCCACTCAATTGCACTACCGTGTTCCCAAAATGTACGTATCACCCTGACCTAAAAGTAGGCTTAACTAACAAATCAAAGAACACGAATAGCCTCTCAAGATTGAGCCTAATCATAACAGGATTAAGAAAATTTGATCTAGGATCAACTAGGCGATATTGACTTGAATAGATATTACGGTAACTTTAATAAATCTAAGTCAAAGTTCAATATCGGTCCCTTCCGATGCATACTCCATGCATCCAACCTGAGCTTTACTTTAACCAATGCTCTGGAAAGAACATAGCACTTCTCCAAATGCAAGTAAACTCTGTTGTAGATTATCATATCAGTAAAACCCTATGTCTGATAAAGCTAGGAAACTTTATTCACAGAGTCATGTTTACTTTCCAATGTGTTGACGGCACAATAAACAGGATCAAGTATGTGAAAAGGGTTTCAGATAAATTTATACATTATGTACATATAACCATGAAATAAATCATGTGAACCATGCAACATTAAATGTTATTTCTGATCTATATTAATAAGTAAATCTGATTATATTGAAATGAGTTTTATTTAGGGCATAAAACCCAACAAGAGTTTTAGGGGCATATTTGTTAATTATGATACTTTGTATGGTTCAATTAAGAAATATGATAAATGACAATATTATTTAATAATTATTTATAGTTATTAAATAGTTAGAATTGATACTTAAATGGTTGAATTTGAAAATTGGCGTTTTTGAGAAAATTGAAATAAAATTTGTGAAAACTGCAAAATCCAAGTAAGGCCCATTACACAACATGGCCGGCCACTTGGGATAGTTTTTCAAACTGATATTTTCATTATTTTAATGCCAAATAATTCAAACCTAACCCTAGTGGAATGCTATAAATAGATAGTGAAGGCTTCAGGAAATTTACACTTTTACTTCTGATTTCCTTCAAAGAAAAACCTGAGCCTTCTCTCTCTATACCTAGCCGCCACCTTCTTCTCTTTCTTCCCTCTTCAATTTCAAAATTTCTTAGTGTTAGAGTAGTGCCCACACACAGTAAGTGATACCTCAGTCATAGTGAGGAAGATCGTGAAGAAAGACATTCAACAAGAAGGAGTTTCAGCACTAAAGAATCAGAGAAAGAGATCCAGGTTCAGATATTGATAATGCTCTGCTACAGAAAGGAATCAAGGGCTAGATATCTGAACGGAAGGAGTCATATTATTCCGCTGCACCCAATGTAAGGTTTCTAATACTTTATATGTGTTTATTTCGTAATCGTTTTAGAAAGTTCATATTTAGGGTGTTAATCAACATACTTGTGAGTAGATCTAAGATCCTGGTAAAATAATTTCCAACACATACTGGCCCTGACGCGGCCCAAGTCATTGAAAGCCCACATCATGAAGTGTGTAAGTCCCGTACACCTCATCATCATCCAGAACCCACCTTCATTAATGGGCCTGCGAATACTTTAGAGGAGATTACTGCTAAACTCTCAGGGCCTATGTGGGATGGGGGAGAGGGTCCAAATGATACTGGTGCTAAATGGTTCCACACTATGACCTTGCCTCCAATTTTGGGGTCAAAGTCAAAAAAGAGGAAGGCAACGGGAAGTGTATCCCCCATTGTTAATTTGGCTCTCAATCCATCTCACGGCACTCCCACGTCTAAGGGGCAGGAATTATCTTTCAGAAAGGGTGGAATCGTTCCTTTCTCTCTCGGGAAGGACTCTCCCAAGAAGGGATCTTCAAGTTCAAGGAAATTGAGAAGCAAAAAGACATCTCTTGGCAGCAGTAACATTGTCGAACCGAAAATCACTGATGATGATGGCAGTAATGAATCAGGTACCAATGCCCCATCTTTTTCTTCTGAGTTTGGAAATTTACTTGTTGAAGTTAGAATTGATCAAAATTTTCAATTGGGCGAGGAGGCGGCCCTTATCAAGCCCCCCCAATCCCAATGAGGTTCCTTTCTTGGAATTTCCGCGGCCTTTCGAGACCGGCGGCAATCCAAGCTCTAAAGGCTTGGGTGTGGAAGTGGAAGGTGGATTGTGTTTTTCTTATGGAAACTAAGATAGGGGCAAGTCAAATGAGGTCTATTTGTAATTCTCTGCAATTTGAGAATGGTGTTTTTGTTCCTTCTGTGGGGCACGCTGGAGGGTTATGTTTGTTGTGGAATAAAAATGTGGACATTACGGTTACGGAGATACTTGAGTTTGGGTTTGTATGTACTGTCAACGACTATGCTGTTTCGAAGATTTGGTATTTGTTGGCCATCTACGGCACCCCTTATGACGAATATAAAAGGGAGTTCTGGGATCATTTAACGAATATAGTCAATTCCTTCGATGGTCCCTGGGCTCTTATGGGAGATCTTAACATTCTTCTGTCTAAAGAAGATAAATTGGGCGGGCGTAATTTCGTATTGGACTAAGGCTTAAAAATTGGCAGAGAATATCGTATTGGACCAAGGCATGGGTGTGCCTAGGCATTGGATCCTTAGGCCTAGTTATAAATTCATAAAATGCTCACTGCCCATAAAAAAAGGAGTCATGCCTAGGCATGGAAATCACATGCTTAGTCCTGTGTCTAAGTAGCCTAGAGACGTGTGGATTTGCACACATGGGCCACGACATAGGATCTACATACCACGACCCAACCCTTCAATTTTCAAACAAACAATATATTTCTCAGCTTTTTTATTTTTTATTTTTTTTTGCTATAAAAGGAGTGGATTTCGATATTTTTCAGTAAGCAATTCAAGAGTACAAAAATTGAAGAGCAAGATCAATCGAGAAAGCTTTTTCAATGGGGTTTTCTGTTGGGTTTTGTGCCCTAAATAAAACCCATTACAATCTGATTAGTTATCAATTTAAGAGTTTTGAAGTGGTTTATGTTAACATGTATTTTTCATGTTTATGGTTTTATATATATTTAATATATGCACAAAATTAGTTAAGTCCAGAACATATATTATTCACAATTACAGTATTGTCAACACACTGGAATGTGATTGTGATTATATGATTCAAAAGACTAAGTCCCTGTTCATCAGTATTTTAGATTTACACTGATGTGATAATCAGCGATGAAGTATACTTACACTTGGAGTAAGTGTTATGTTCTTTCCAGGACATTGGTAAAGTATACTTGTTTCGAATGTATGGAGTATACATTGGACTAGACCGATATTGAACTTGGTCAAGATATTATAAACTTACCGTTGTATCTTTCCAAGTCAATATCACTAGTTGATCTTAGATTAAAAGAATCTAAATCCTGATATGCTTAGGCTCAATCTCAGGAGTGTTATTCATGTTCTTTGATTTATTAGTTAAGCCTACTTTTGGGTCAGGGTGATACGTATATTTTAGGAACATGATAGTATGACTGAGTGGGAGCGTTGAACATAAATATGAAATCTATAGCTTTTACTGGTGTATAAAAGTCAAGTGATGATTCCCTTCGAGCTTAGCTAAATAGAAGTAAATGGATGAGCTCTTATTTCAGTGACTATATATTAGATCACTAAAACATCATTTACCGATAGCTAAGTGTTTTTAGGGGCCAAATACATTGAGGGGTGAAAACGGTAAATTTATCCCATCTCGATGTGAATCATCTATATAGAGGATCTTTGATCACATTAAGATTATAACAATGGTTAAATGAGATAGCATATCTATATCGTGAAACATATAGAATGCTCTATATAAGTCTGAGAGTGCAATTCCAAGTTCTAATAGTGGATTCAACAAGGAATTAATAAGTTAGGCAATTTACCTGGTAAATTCGGTTCGACTTATTAGAAGCTCAGCAATATAGATCCATGGTCCCCATTCTAGTTGAGACCATACTGTTTGTAAGACTCAATAATTGATTTACGTTAATCAATTATAATTCTAAAAGTTAGACTATGTCTAATTTGTGAATTTTCACTAAGCAGGGGTGAAATTGTAAAGAAGAGAGATTCTAGGTTTATTTATTAATAAGAGACTCTATATGTCTAATTAATAATTATATTAAATGACAATATTATTTAATAATCTATTTTAGTTATTAAATAATTAGTTTTGGCATTTGAATGGTTAGAATTAGAAAATTGGTATTTTTGAGAAAATAGAAATAAAATTGTAGAAACTGCAAAATTCAAGTGAGGCCCAATCACACCATGGCCGGCCACTTGTATTGCATTTTCCAATTATTATTTTTCAATTTTTTAATGCCAAATAATTACTAACCCAAACCTAGCAGTTATTAATAAAAAGAAAGTGGTGGCTCACACCAAATAAGGCAATTAAGCAATTACTCTGTAATTCAGGAAACTGCCTCTTTCAGAAAGTTGAGCTTCCCTTTTCTCTATATATAGACGCCCATCTCTTCTTCTTCTTCTTGAACAATACAACATTACAATACAAGAGAGATACAATTTCGAATCCCTAGTGAAAGAGTAGTGCCCACACACAGTAAACAGTACCTCAATCATAGTCTGGAAGATTGTGAAGGATCAAATCCAAGAGAAGGACATTCGGGCTCAGATCTTGATTATACTCTGCAACAGAAAGGATTGAAGGGTTAGAGATCTGAGTGGAAGGAGACATATTATTCCGATGCACCCAATATAAGGTTTTCTTAACTTTATATGTGTTTTCCTTTTATCGTTTTAGAAGTTCATATTTAGGTTGTTAATCAACATATTTGTGAGTAGATCTAAGATCATGGTAAAATAATTCCAACATTTTCAACATTATTTTCTTCTTCTATTCTAAATTAATATGTCTGAATTTGCTACGATAAACATGAGTAGCTAAACAGTTTATTAGGGTTTAGATGGATATTGTTTGACATTGATTCATGGTTTTGATGTGATTTAATTTTCTCCAATTTCTATGTATTTTATTTCATTCGTACTTAATTACATTTATTGCATGATCACCAATTAAATGTTTATGATTTTAATGCAAAATCTAAGAAGTGAGTGTCAATTATGCTATAGTAAAATAGAACAAAATTTCGATATAGGACGAGAGTACTTATATGGTTTGGATAGCTTATAGGGTTTCTGTATTTAATGCCTTTTATTTACATGTTTAATTTATCACGGGAGTAAAAAATTTACATATAATTGAGATTTATATATCTGAGAAGACTATAAATTACTTAAGTGAACCTACTATTGCATAAAATTTGGTAATATAAATTGAATCATATTAAACCATAGTCAATAAATACAATTAAAATTGAAAACTCTAACTTTTGATCATCATTAATTAACCTATTAATTTACATGCTTCATGTTTTTATTGTTTTCTTTCTAGTTTTAAATTTTTTCTTAAATTTGATATAGCTAAATAGAAGTAAGAATTTAATTTTAAAGTATTTGACTAAAATCTTCATGAGAACGATCTCACTCTTTGTGAATTCATTATTTATTTACGATACGTTTACTTACGTATTAAAAAAATCATAACAAATACACAACTTTTTTAACACTCCAATGGGGAATGCTCTGGTTTGAAGGAAGATCAATAAATATCAATAAAAGCAACATCTTAAAAGGCCAATAAGAGAAGAGGAGAGATTAGTTAAATTATATTTTAGCCATACAATTTAAATTATGAAAATTATTGGAGCTCAAATTAAATATGTGAGTGAGATTAATTAACCAAGGAATAAGAAGCGATTAATATTTAAAACATGTTTATGCCTCTTTGTGTGTTATTTTTTTTAAAGGTAATGCACACATGGTAGAATTAGTCAAAGCCACATGTAAAGTTAATTTGTTATGTTTCTTTTTCTTGTCTATGATAAATTATAGAGAATTGAATTAGTACCTAACAAAAAAATATTGTAGTAATTAAAAGTAGTTGAGCCATCAATTGGTTAAATGAGTCATAATAATTTATTGTAGAGTGATTTTATTATACTAGTGGTGCTTAATACTGTGATATTATGAATGAGCTTATTATAATAATTAATAAATTAAGGAAAATTTACACAAAATATTATTTTACATCTTTACAAATTTTTTTTTAAATTTTATGATTTTTTTTTATTATATTTTATGGTGTCCTATAAAAAACAACATGAAAATAATAAAATATATGTAGTCCATATTTTTATATATAAAAGAAATTAAAAATGTTTAAAAATTTATACAAATATCTTATTTTTGTATTTTTTTTTTGATTTTTTAGTTAAATATGAAATAATTTCATAAAATACTAATAGCAGTATTATACATCCTAATACTTTATAATACTACTTTTAGCATTTTCTTTCTATTTGGTTGCACCCATAATTAATTCCATCACTTTTCACACCAAATTTCAATTCATTGGGGTTCTTAATCTTAGGTCTCCAAGTAAATTCATTTCATTGGTTAAACCACAACTTTTGATCCATTTAAAACACGTTTTTTTCAAGTATTTTATGTTTAATCATCCAAAGAAATAATTAATGTCATACATACAAATGTTAGACAATTTATATGTATAGACTAAAACATATATGTTTATGTATAAATTGCGGAATTAAATCAAACATATATACACTATGAATAAGAGGATCGAAATACCTCCAGCCATTGATTCTTTGAGCATTAATCCCACATTAAGCTTTGATCTGCAAAGGAAACTGGTTGATGTGGGTAATCGGGCTTCCTCGCTCTCTCAACTCTCTTTAGATGGATTTTGCTGTTATGAACAGAATGAGTGAGGAGCTCGGGGACCGAGACCCTATATTTATAGGTGAGATACTCCATCAGTATCTGCGTCACATTAATTGTCAGAATATTTTGACAATTAATTCAGGAAATCAAATCAGGTAATGAATATATAAATCTGACCATATATAGAATATTACATAATTGATTTTGTCCAGATTTAATGAATATAAAATATTCATTTAACAGAAAATCAATTATTTATTTATTTCCTTAAATAGAAAATCATTTCCTTAATTAGAAAATAATTTCCATAAATAAAATATTCTAATATTCTCCCACTTGGTCAGCATTTAAACTAAAATATTCAAACCTAACGTTCCTCATTATATAATAAACATACGAATCATAGCGACATGTCCTCATTATGAATCGAGTATTATCTTCCATGTATTACAATACATTTACTATATAACAATGTACTTTATGTGACAATATTTTTATGTAAAACTATATGTGGTATTAACTTTTATGGACACCTAAATTTATAATATTTTAGTATAAATTAAGAGAACTTAATTTAACATATTATCCTAATTAATTATACAAATATGATATATAATCCAATTTAATATAATACAATACAATACAATACGACCTAATACGGCGTTACAAACGAGCCCTATAATACTACTTTTAGCATTTTCTTTCTATTTGGTTGCACCCATAATTAATTCCATCACTTTTCACACCAAATTTCAATTCATTGGGGTTCTTAATCTTAGGTCTCCAAGTAAATTCATTTCATTGGTTAAACCACAACTTTTGATCCATTTTTTTTTTTGAACATAACTTTTGATCCATTTATAACACGTTTTTTTCAAGTATTTTATGTTTAATCATCCAAAGAAATAATTAATGTCATACATACAAAGTCATAATTTATAATATATTGAAAATGCATAGATGAATAATGATAAATAATAATGCCATATATACAGGAAAACAATAAATAAATGGGTAAAGGAAAAGGTTGTTGTTGTTGTGTAGAAATATTCAAATAAATATATCTCGTACACATGTAAATTAAATTAAAAAAAAAAAAATCAGATTATAATTATTGTTCATTTTCTAAAATATGAGGAAAAATAATGAGCTAATAAACTTGGGCTATATTACTTTTTACTTCATTATTGAATAATATTTCTCTACATGTTTTATAAAGAATCACTATTTATTAAGCTAAAAATATATATTAATTTTTTAAAAAATTTCTTAGTATAATATAATATATAAAATAATATATAAAAAATAAAAAAGTTAATGTATAGTGTAATGTAAAAAAAAGATTGTTAAAAGACACTGCTGGTATCTAGCACATTTTTTAGTGTGACACTGTTACTAGTGTAATTAAGTATTGGGTCCCATATAGCTTAAGAAAATAACTTTTAGAGAGTATAGCTAACTAATCGTAGAGTGTCACCCATAAAAGGTGCTACACGTTATTGGTACATAATATAAAAGTGTGAGATAAAATAAAAAAAAAATTAATATGATATTTTAAGACTTTTCACTAGTCTCTGGTATACGATGTAAAATATATGGGCATATATATAAGGTTAATTAGGATTTTCACTCCTTACATTTTAACATGTACCAAATTCATGCCCCCTAAACTTTTCTAGATGTTTAAAATTCTTCCTGAACTATTGAGATTGTTAAATTTAAGGACTTTTGTTTAACCTCATTTAATTTTACTATTTTAATGATTATTTATGTACTAAACAATACTTCCCAAACTTTGATATCTGCTAAATCATGTCCCTCGAACTTTGATATATACTAAATCATACCCCTTGAACTTTCATCCATGTTAGAATTTTTTTACTAAAATTAGACAAAAATCCTTAAATCCAACAATCTCAATATAGTTCAAGGGCATTTTTAACGACTTTAAAAATTCAAAAGGTATAATTTGGTACATGTACTCAGAGGTCAACAGTCAACTGTATTTTATGTAAGGGTATTTTAGGAATTTTAATATCCTGGTTAGGCCTATATATGTAATGTTTTCATTTCGATACATTTAGATATATAATACTAAAAACAATAAACAGGTTCTTCGACCGACAAAAGCATCAAAGTAATCAAATCAGGTATATATGAAATGCCACAATCTGAGCTTTTACAATCTTAAATAGCAATACTCTAATATAGTTGCTATATATATCATCCATTAAATATATATATATTGGATTAATAATACTGTTAATTTCTTTGCTCTTAAATAGAATTTATTATTATTATAATTATTGTTGTTGTTGCTGCTGTTGCTGTTGTTGTTAATGTTGTTGTTGTTGTTGTTGTTGTTAGTATGTATAATTGATAATTTTGTATGTTTGACAATGATGATTGATAATTTTATAGTGTTATAATAGGTTGAAATATAAAATTTTAATTGATTGTGTTGCTGCTGATTTTTTGATTTTATAGTGTTATTTACTATATTAAAATCCAGAATTTACTTATCAATACTTGTGGTTTTCCTTTTTTTTTTTTTTTCTAAGAGAATGACCCATAATTTTTAAAAGATAATTAGAGAAAATATTATTTTTTGTAAATTTTTTACATTCATACATTTAATTTTTTTTTTTGTACTTCTACCGTGTTTCTATAAAAATATATAACACAAAACAACAAGTAAGATAGGTAAAAATAATAGAAAAATAATATCAAAACTACGTTAATAAAATATACAAATAACAAAAAAAATTAACAAGAGTACAGTACATTAAAATATCATATTTTCTATAAATAAAGTCATAAAAATTATAAAAATACTTAAAATTCTGTAAAAAAAACTGTATTTTATAATTTTTTTTATTATTTTTGTGTGCTTGTCAAATAGAAACCCTTTTATAAACCGTTCTTATATCGTAAGGTTTCTAGAATTTATATTTGAAAATTGGAAACATAGCGTAGATTTTAAAAACAACATTTAGTTTTGTTATTTGATTAATGGTGTGAATACCTAATATTTGTAGGTTTTGTCAAAGAAGTGAATATTTTTCAAAATGGAAGCAAACTATAACTATAACACTGTAATTTTCAACACTAAATTCAGTGATATGAGTGTGGCATTTTACCAAACATTCCTTCAATCTCTACGAAGAGAATTGTCTAGCGGAACTACGAGCTATGACATACCGTTATTGCGTACAAAATCAACGGCGGTCAATGACAAAGAATTTGTATATGTGAGACTTTACAATCAAAGTTTCACAATCACATTTGCAATATCAACTCTGAACTCGTATGTGATTGGTTATCAAGTAGATGCAGAAAGGCGTTGCTACTTCTTTAAAGAAGCTTCTCGCGACGCAAAAAAATTACTTTTCAAAGAAAGTACTGATCAAAGACATGTCGATCTCAAAACAAATTATGATATCTTAGGAAATAGAGAAAATGTCAATTTGGGATTTAAGTCGTTAGACAATTCCCTCGAAGCATTTACTAGGTTTGATAGTGAGAAACCTACGAACGAGCTTCGTCAGAATCTTTTAGTTGTTATCCAAATGATTGCGGAGGCTGCAAGATCCAAATATATTCAGCAAAAATTAGAATTTAAAGGCTTTGAAGCTGGATTTTTCCCTAAAGGTGATATTATTGCGTATGAGAATAAATGGGAAGATCTTTCTAAAGCAATACAGAATTCTAAAGATGGAAATTTTCCAAAAGTAAAGTTGCAAAATGAAGATTATAGTGATCGTTATGTGTCCACAGTTGCAGAAGTGAAAAATGACATGGCACTCTTGTTGAATATTGCAGCATAAACAAATTACATAAACCTTTGTCCAATATTTTACTTAATATTATTGTCACCAAAAAATAAATGACATCAATCTTTGATGTCCTATATGGTATTTCAGTCTGTGTGGTATTTTATTTCCAATAATGTTTCTCTACAATTATATCATTATGGTATGATGATATTTGTAAGGGAAAATATCAATTTCGTTTATTATGTACTTTGGTAAAATAATAATTTAGATTTTATAATTTGAAAAATTGATCATCAATTTGATAAAAGGAACTTAATTTTTGTTAATTGTTTTTTAGTTTTACATATTATGTTTTAGTCACAAATAATTTTTTTATTTTAACGAAAGTCATATTTTATTAGTGACGAAAAAATTATGTTGTTACTAAAAATAAATTTTTGTAATGATGTGGTGATATCAGTTTTTTTTTTTGTAATATTTAGGACAAATACAATTTTAGACCATGTGTTTGCAAAAGTTATTGATTGTGCTCTCTGTTTTATTAAATAACAAATTGGATCTTATATTTTTTAAAATTATACAAAATACTACTCTAAACTGATTTTTTTGTCAAAATAAAAGTTGATAATAACCCGATCTAGAGTTGTTATGATAAAATTAGGTATATAATATTCTTATTTATTCGTACTAAAAATTATCTTTAAGTTGGTTATATTAAAAAAATTATTAAAAACTAAGCTCATGATACTATTTTGTAAAATATGAAGTCTAATTTATTATTTTACAAAAACAGATGCTCCAACTAATGATTTTTACAAACACAAAATATGGTGTTAATCCTAAATATTATTCGATTTTCTCCAATTGATCCCCAATTCATTTTATTCGCTTAACCACCACTCACAATTACAAAAAAAATATTCTCATCGATCAAAATGTTAATTTTTTACGAGAATTGATGCTATTGAAATTGAGTGTAAAATTGTTGATAATAAGCACTCATTAGGGTCAATTTATAACAGACGCTAAGCATTAATGCTATTATAAATCGATGCTAAAAATATAAAAACAAATAAACATCCCAACCCATATATCTCGACCCTAATATTAAACCCTATATATAATATAGCATAACTACCACCCCTTTACTATAGCTCGTACTCTCTCTCTCTCTCCCCCACCTTTAAGGCCTAAAAATGAAGTATTTATAGGGGAGATCTATTGACTCTAATTACAAGCTGAAACCCTACTTGTCCCAAAGAGACAGGTAAGATGTTGTACGTCTACAAGTGACATCTTGTAGGAGGTGGTCTCGTGCCAAGTTGTAGTTATTGAGTGTCAGGTGGTCCCATCATTCAGAAGCAGCGTACCTCTTGTTGGAGTGTTAGGGCATGCAGGCAAGGCCGGCCCTAGGCATAGGCGGGCTAGGCCCGTGCCTAGGGCCCACACTTTCTGGGAGCCCAAAATAAAAAAAAATTATTAAGCTTTTATTTAAGTAAAATTTAAGTGTATTATAAGCAACAAATACTTATAGCTTAGTTGGTTGAGGTGGATAGAATAATGTCTAAGGTCATGGATTCAAATCCTATAACACTCTTCTTTTATATTTTTGAGAGCCCCAAAATTTAATGTCTCTACTACTCGTACTAGACGTACACTACTACAAACTGTACTTTTGATATTGATTTTAAACTGACTGATATTTTTACTGAACCGACACCTATTCCATAATGACAAAAAGTTTAATTTAGAATCGACACTATTTATTTTTAGTGTTGTTTTACAACCGACACTTAAAGTATACATATATTTTCTTTTATTGTCGGTTTAAAACCGACACCATTAAATTTTGGTGTCATTTTATAACCAACACATAAATGTTCTTTAGTGTGGATTTTGAACCGAGACCAAAGCTCAATATGGAATTTTATATAATTTTAGTCCATGACCTCACAGCCTCATTTTTGTGTATATATATATTATCTATATAAACATTTGAAATTTCAGAATGCATTATAAAAATACAACCATTTGAAGTACCACTCTTGAGAGAAGAATACTAAACCATATTACATCGTTACAGCCACCAATAATATTAAAGTTACTTCTATTGTATATTTACATTATAAATAGAATTTGTAGACATTCTAAAAAATATAAGAAACATAATAAGGGACTTTTCTCATATTTTTATGGAAGAAACCAATGGACAATCTTAGTCATGCCACTATTTATTTATTTTTCTCAATCTCATTGTTTGTCCAATGTGTACATACAGTGGCGACACTCGTTATTCAATTTTTTGGTTAAATTTTGTCGAGTTTTTTCAATATAAGCAGTTCGTCCTCCCTTATCTATACCATGAGAATAGAAGCACTGAATTTCTTCATACTCGTCATGCACAAAAATAGAAATATTACACAACAAGCGCCTTACTACCGAAACAGAAAATTAAAAACAATATGTTAAACAACAAGAAGACATTGACAAAGGTTTGATCAGTAGATTCAACTTCCACCAAGAAGCCAAACCATAAACTACCCAATTTTGTTTGAGATTCAGACTCTTGAGTCCAATTATATAACTTTGTTTTCGTGGGTTTCTTTCACGTAAAGAATTTCCCTTTGATGCCCATGATATTAATAATACATAATAAAATAATAATCAATATTCACTCGAGCATTATCAAAGTGCATATATCTATCAATTTCGTTCTGAACTGATACACAACCAACCTGGACTCGAAAGTCGAAGTGTCCTTTGGGTTTTTTTTTCCTTTTCTAATTTTGGATGCATGGGCGCGACTTTCTGGTCATTGGGCACGAGAATGTCGTGCCCCAATAGTTTCGAAATCCGAACGTTGCTTAGGCGGGAATTTTCCCGCTTATGCAGTTGGGCACGAAAGCATCGGCCCCGATGCTCTGACAAGGCGTGCCAATTGAGCAAATGGGCGCGACACCATCGGGCCCGATGCTCTGACGTGGCGTGCCAACTGAGTAGATGGGCACGACAAAGGGCACGACGAGGTCGGGCCGAAAATTTCCCCCTTGTAAGAATAAAACCAGATTCGAGGAGCATTCCATTTCAGTTCTTCTTCTTCTTCTGAAATCCCTACTCTCTAACGACACCGTCGGCTCAGTCCTTCCCAAATCGCAGGTGTGATGATTATTTATGTGTTTATTATGATTTGTGTCAAGAACTAAATTAGTTTTTCTTCATCTAATTTGGGGATTCGTTAAATTGTTCTTAAACTTAATCTGAATTGGGGATTTAGTTTATATTTAGGGTTTTCTCTGATTGGGTGAAAGTTAAGTTTTATTTCTATGTTCAATGGATTTAGTTTATATTTAATTTGTTCAAAAACATAATAAGAGTACTTAAATTTTTAATATGCATATGTATAGATAGAAAATCTATACCTGATGTTTTTATTTAGTTTTGATTTCAGTTTTGTTGATTAAAATTTCTCCAATTACATGTAAATTTATGAGAACTTTTTCTGGAATTTTTATAATTTTGCATAAGTTTCTTCTGATTTGAGATTATATTTTAGATTGACTTGTGTATGTGTGTCTATATATATTCAGTTTTATTTCTAAAGCATGTAATGAAAAATATGATATTTGCAATTTTATTTGAATTTTGCTTTAATAATTTGTTTAGGTATGAATGTGTTTGTTTTTTTTTTTTTGGTTGGATTGGGTCTTGGCTTTTTTAGTAAAGTCAAGAGAAAAGAAATGTGAATATATATATATATATATATGATGATGAGTTTTTGAATGTATATGAGTTTGATGTTTATTTAAAGCTATATAATTTTTTTTGTTAATTTGTTTATATTTTGTGTATTTGAATTTGTATATATATATGTTTGCTTAATATGTAAATATGTTACTAACTATTTTTGAAATGATTTTCTTTGTAGAAGTTAGTCTCTCTTTTCGGTGTTCTCTATCTTTGGAAAAAACTTGCATTTTAAAGGTTAGTATTGGTTATTTTTAATTATTAATATATATATATATATCTATTCTATATAAAGTGTGCCTATATAACTAAATTCTTGGTTTATGAGAAATTCATGGGTGTGACTTTTTATTTATATTTAATAAAATAATAAAATATTATTTATATATAATAAAATAATAAAATAAAAATTTAAACTGATATTTGATATTTGAACTGATATTATTTATATATATACAATATTATATATTGTTCTCATGTGATATTATTTAAACCATAAATTTACTATCCTATTTTGAATTTAATTAAAACCAATAAAATATATATACCTAATCTTGTACGTTCTCATTTTTTCTAATTTTTTTTATTAAAGTTAATTATTTTAAATAAATAAAAATTCATAATAAAAATCTAATTTCTAAATTTTCTCTATTACTATACTATTTTGAATTTAATTAACAACAATAAAATATATGTACGTATATTTTTCATTTTTTTAATATAAATTTTCTATATACATATATATTTATACAAAAAAAAAATAGAGATAAAAAATAGTATTGAAGAGATCCAAAAAATTTCACATAAGCTTCAAACACACTCTAAAAAAAAGTATCATTTATAATTCTATGTGTAACTAATTTATTTGTTTATTTGGATGATTTTAGTCTATATATCTCAAATTATACTTTTTAATTTTTATAATTCAGTTATAGCAAGTAAGAATATTTGGGTTGATGTAATCATAACAGTATATATTTATAGCTTTATTAGTTGAGCATGAATTGTCCATTTGATTTTGTTTTAAGTTTAGATTTTACAATTGTATTTGAATACTTAGCTATATATATGTGGATCTTGAGTTTATCGGGTTAATTTGTTGAAAATATATGTTTACTGATTTGCTCAAAATAAATATACATAAACACATATATTTTGTTGAATCCAAATATACATAAACACATATATTTTGTTGAATCTATAATGGAGTGCTATGAGATTGATGAGAGGCTTCAAGAGAAGAATGATATTAAGATAAATTTGGAGAGCATTGCTTTGTTATAATATTATTTGGAAGCTATCATATTTCTTGTTTTTATATTCTTTCTTTCATATATCCAGTTATATGTCTGCTACCCTTATTCTTTATAATTTTATTATTACCGGCTCGAGTTAAGTGTCCATAGTAAGTGTGTAGCATTATTATTTTTTAAATATATTTCAAGCTAATTTTCATTCTCCTCTTCTCTTTCTGCAAATTTTAAATTTGACTTTTCACTATTGATTTTTAAATAACCCCTCACACTAATTAAAATTAGTTTTTAAATCATTTTAAATTATATGATTATTTATTGAATCTTTCTTAATTAAATTATAGAACACATAACATAAAACTAAATATACGTGCGCCTTGCACGTAAGTTTCTTCTAGTATATATATATATACATGCATATTAGAAGAGTTTGAATATGTTAGATATTCATTTAGAGTAAAATAAGTTTTGTGACTAGTGATACTATGGTGAATATGCATGTTAGATGAGTTTGAATATCTTATATATTCATCTGTAATGAAGTAGGTTCTGTGAATACATGTACTGTAATCAGATAAGTAGTAATTATATGTATTGTGAAATGTTATTCTTGTAAATTATTTCTTTGTTTAAAATTTTCGGAAATGTCCAATAATTATAGATGTTATGCTACTCAAATTGTGCGATCGGATGGATGGAAATTATATGTATGTGAAATGTTATTTTGTTATTCTTGTAGATTGTTTTAATTGCTTTTTCTTTGTTTAGAATTTTCAAAAATGTTCAAGTATAGTTATTATGCAGTCCAAATTGTAATAAGAAAATAACCTCAAATTTGATTAGTCATGATGGATAGTGACCATTATATTTAGTTATATTATTCATTTTAAACATGTGTTATATGAATGGATATTTCATTTTGAAGTATCTTATTATTGTTTTTTAGTATAATATGTAATATATTTATAGTCACAATTTAATAAGATGGTATATTTTTTTAGTATAATGTCTGCAGATGTTGCTAGATACCATGGAGGTGATGGTGGGGGTGAGGACCCACCAGATCCTACTAGGATCCCCACTAAGTGTGAATCTGCTTCTGAAGATGAAGCTTTAGAAGCTGAAAATGAGATTTTTAATTCTTCGAGAAAGAGGAAACGTGGTTGTAATGTCCTTAATGACTTAGAGGATAGGAGGAAAAAATCTTCAGTGCCGCTACCTCTTGTGTGTGACATTCGTGCTGGTAAAATAGTTGGACTAGAGAGTGACGCTTTTTCTCGTTTGATTGGGAGAGAGATTGGAATTCACGTCCCAAGACATTATTGTAGTTGGGAAAATGTGCCAAGGATGCATCGTGACTCAGTCTTCAACAGACTTCGGGTAAAAAAAATTATATTAAATTTTTTTCTTACTTACAATTTTTAAGTTGCTAACTTGTTTCTTTTTTTCCTGTTAATCCAGTATTATTATGATATCGACAACAATGAACACTCTGAGATAATTACAAATATTGCATGTGCTGAAATAGCAGATATATATAAGAAACGAAAGTTGTTAAGGCATGTACATTTCAAAAAACACTATAAAAGTCCTGCAGATTTTGATAATGTTGTTGCCCACCCGCCTAGTGATCTTACTCCAGAGGAATGGCTTCCTATTTGTCAGATTTTCACTAGTCCGGAGTTTATTGCTCGTTATAAAATAAACGCAGAAAATAAAAAAATGATGCAATAATACCCTACAACACAAGGATCAAAATCTATGGCTAAGAGGCGTTTTGAAAAAGTAAGTTAGAATATTTATTTAATTAAGTTATTAATTGCACATTTTTCTTTTAATTTTTTCTTAATTTCTCTAAGAAGAATAAGGGTTATATTGAGACTTGAAATGATGTTCATACCTCAAAAAGAATAAATACATATGTTAATTAATTGGCTGCACAAAGATATGTAAGTAATTATTCATATGTTCTAAATAAAATGCTATTTTATGTATGTTTACAATGCTTTCTAACTTATATTCTAAAAATAGGACGAGTTGGTTTCAACTTATGAAAAACGAGCCAATACTCCCGACGTTGGACCTGTTGAGGAGATTGAAATGAGTGCACACAATGAAGTATTTGGTGAAAGGCATGATCATAATCGAGGAGTGGGGAGAAAATTAAAGGGAAAATCTTCATCGCGACGCACACAACTTTCTCATACTCAAGATATGCCTATGGATCCCAGAGTGGAGCGTCAACTTGAAAAGTTGACAAGAACAATGTTGTGGATGTCTCAAAGGTTGGGACCTAATGTTCGTCTACCTACTGAAGAGGAGCTGTTTGGAATGCCAATGCCTCTAACACAGACGTTTCAACCTCAAATGTCTGGAGATGGGTTTGCTTCATCTTCACAGCCTGGGAATTTCCAATATCACCAAGCGCAACAGTGTCCTATTCCATTTATGTATCCTTTGTCATCACCTCAGCAAATGTCCCCTTTTCCTTGGTTGTCATCGCCGATGTCGCAGTTGCAGGTAAATTATATGCAACATACACCGCAAATGCATCAAACTCAACATATGCAACAACAACCACTGCAAATGTATCAACAACCCTTTATGCACCAGATGCCATCGATGCAGCAGACACCACAGATGCAGCACACACCACAGATACAGCAGCAGCCTTCCATGCAACACACACCACAGATGCCACAACAACCTCCCATGCAACACACACCACAGATGCAGCAACAGACACCACAAATGCACCAAATGCATTTGATGCAACAGATGCCACATTTGCAACAGATGCCTTCTATGCAGCAGACACCTCATATGCAGCAGATGCCTTCGATACCATCGATGCATCACATGCCACCAACGTCTTAGATGCAACAATCGTCATCGATGCCATCAATGCAATAGATGCCCCACACACAGTAGCTGTACTACCCGCAAATGCCAAAAGTATTGCAGTAGCCTTACTATCCACAAATGCCGCAAATTCCACAACAGCAGTCTTGAGAGAATGGTGATGATGATGAGGAGGAGTCCACACAATTGGGATTATAGTATTGTTATTTGTGACTATATAAATATTGTTTATTTGAACACTTATTTTAGTTGTTGTATGAATGTGACAATATATAAGTATTGTTTATTTGAACACTTATTTTAGTTATTGTCTTTAATTATTTAAATGCTTATTGTAGTTTGGATTTCTAATTTATATAGTAGAAAACATCTTTATAAATTAATTTTTATTGGTTGTTGATAATTATATTTTAAATATAAATATAAATAAATTTTAAATTACAAAATTATTTTTTAAAAAAGAAATAAAAACCTTTGGGTATGATAATGTCGTGCCGTGCCTTATAGCATGGCTGATAGTGTTTACGATTTAAATGGGCACTACATGTGTCGTGCTATTAGATCAATCAATTGGTACAATATTATTTATGGCGTCCGTAACGTTTTTAGGCACGACCAAAAGAGCATGATAAGTCGTGCTAACATATCCATGAACACTAAAAATTAAATTTGTTGGCACTAATTTAATCGTGACATGCGAATAGCATTTTTTTTTTCCTTGTAGTGAATATTATATGTTTAATACAACAATGTTATATATTAACATATTGCAATATTTTCATTTTTGGATAAATTTCATCAAGATTAGATGAATATGCACATTGTTACTAAATATATTGAAGTGTCTTCTTGAGGTAATAAAGTAGGGCTTTTCCATCACTAAAGAGGTTCTTCAAAGCATCAACAAAGAAAACAAAATCTCCAGGTATGAAATATACAATAGTCCTCTAAATTAAATTAAGTTAACTTCTCTAAAAATAAATAAATAAAATTAAGTAAACTTATTGTTTTTATTAATATTATTTTGTGCTTATTAATTTGACAGATTTAGGTTAGGATTAATTTATAATAGCAACCCTATATTATTATATAGTTTTTACATCATATACTGAAATTTTTAACTTTTTAGCTCTCTACTGTAGAGTAGAATATTTTTCAAAAATACTGTATAAAGTTTTATATTGTCTACTGTATTAAATTTTCACTGTTGTACTACTGTCGTTTTTTAGTTTTGTTCTATTGTTGTTTTAATTATTCTTTTTGGTTGTTTTACAGTTATTTTATATAAAAAAAAAATAGTATTTTTATAAAAAATTCTGTGTGACAATAAAATTATAAATTTTTACCTAAAATTCAATATTGTTGTAAATACCTCTATTATTATTATTATTATTTGGATGGGTTGAATTGCTGTATATGGTTTAAATTGATTGTGTTACTGTTTTATTTTTTATTTTTTTAAAGTGTTATTCAAATATTAAAGCCCATAATTTATTAGGCCTTTGTAGATAGTTGGGTTGGCCCATTCTAACCCTTATATACTTGGGGAAAGTATATTACAAAATTACCATGAGTTTTGCTATTTATTTATAAATATTGTTTACAGAATTGTAACATATATAAACTTTTTTTTTATTGAGAAAAGGTTACAAACTTATAAATATTAGTTAGAAAAATTTATAATATAGTAAAAAAAAAGGATTATTTCAAAAATACATAAAAATAACAAAAAAATTATAAAAATACGGTTGTACAGAATTTTAAATATTTTTATGGATTATAAGATTTTATTTACATAAAATATGATTTTTTTGATATATTTTTATGCTGTACTCTTGTTATTTGTTGTTATTTTGTTTGTTATTTGTATATTATTATTTTTATATTTTTTTTTTGTTATTTTCATGTAGTTTCTTGTTGTTTTTGTGTTATTTTTATGAACACCATAAAAATGTAAAAGAAAAAAAAAAAAAATCTTTGAACGTAAAAAGTATAATAAATTTACAAAAAATAGCAATTTATGTAAATTTTTTGTCCTCCCCCAAACCAAAAAAAAAAGATTCCATATTCTTTTCAAAATCTTAGGTACTTTTGAAATTTTTCTTAAAAAATACTATTATTATAAGAATGTCCATTTATATATATTTTTAACTCTCAACCCAACCCATTTACTTTTATTTCAGTACATTCTAAATTGCTCAAGCAAAATATATGTATGAGTTTAGTTGATTTATGAATTAGTAATAAAACTAAATTTTAAACATCTTCACATATTTCAACAGGAAGTGGAAGTGGGTTTACATAGTTGCAAAATGAAAGGATCAAACATGATGGTGAGGATTGTTGTGGCAACATGGATATGTTGTTGGAGTATGCTCTCTTTAACAGCTAATCTTATAGCAGAATAACTTTCAACATTAATTTCAAAGATATCAGCGTCGGATCATACCAAATTTTCATGCAATCTCTTTGAAGAGAATTCTCTTGGAAAATTGAGAGCCATGCTATACCATTGTTGTGCACAAAATCTGCAGCGGTCAGGACTGACCCTGAGTTGAAATGGAATATAGGCAACTCTTATTATAAAGATAAATGATATTTTTAAAAATTATTTTAAAAATATGTATAGTTTTTAAAAGATATTTTTTTTATTTAGGCCCCTAAATGAGTGGACCCTAGATGCGGGTCTAGCCCGCCTATATGTCTAGGATCGGCCCTGGCAGCGGTCAAAGACAAACAATTTGTAGAGGAAATTATACTCTATACCTTTTTTATATTGTCCTTTTTTATTTTTACCATCTTTTTTAAAGTCTATTATTTTTACTTCTTTTTTAAACATTGTACCAATTTTACCCCTGTCACTTCAAGATACTCTCCATGTGACTCTCTTATGTCAAAATATTTTGGGTACAATACATATAAAAAGAAGTATGTTTCAATTAAATATAAAATTAAAGGTAAACTTTATTAATTGATTAATAAAAGTAGTCTTTGTCAACTTACTCCCAATTTGTATGTGTGAGACTTAACAATCAAAGTGTTGCCATAACATTTACAATATCCGCTTTTAACTCGTATGTTGTTGCCTATCAAGTAGACGCAAAAAGGCGTTGCTACTTCTTTAAAGAAGCTCCTCCAAATTCAAAATCTTTACTTTTCAAACAATGTACTAAAAAAGTTGAAGTTAATCTCAAAACAAATTATGATGTTTTAGGAAACAGAGAAAACACTAATTTAGGATTCAAGTCATTAGACAGCTCTCTCCGAGCATTATTAAGAGGGTTGATAGCGCGAATCTTACAGACTAACTTCCCCGAAATCTTCTAGTTGTTACTAAATGCATGGTTGCAGAAACTATGCAAGATCGAAATATATTCAACAAAAATTTGAATGGAAAGGATTTGAAATCGATTTTTTTCTAAGAGCTGATATTATTACCTATGAGAATAGATAAGAAGATCGATGGAAAATTCAAAAATCTAGAGATGGAAAAATAATTCCTCCAAGTCAATTGCAGAAAGAAGATTATAAATTTCATGACTATGTGTCAACAGTTGAAGAAGTGAAAAAGGAGATGGCATTCTTCTTGAATTCTGCCACAAAAATGAGTGAAGAAAGATTTGAACAAGGAGATACTATTAATTAATACTATTAATACTAATGAAGAACTTATCCAAGAGTACTAGCTATGTAGCTCAAAATTGTATGCAATTTGAAGTATTGTTTTTGTTTCAGTCATATCCTCCCACCTAGTATATCATATTTATAATAATGTTTTAATGTGATTATGAGACACTTATATTGAGTGATATAATTATAACTGTATTATCGTAAACACTATGCATCCACAGTGTAAACCAATAACACAACCCAAACAAAAGTCTCGACCCAACCCAAAAACTAAAACCTAAACCTAGGTATAGTTTTCTTCTTCCTTACTAAGCTTGAATGTTCAAGAAAATCACAAACGCAGGCAGCTCTGCTAGGGTTTCACATGCACACACACACACACATTCAATCACAGAGAGATAGAGAAATAGCCAAAAGAAAAATGCAAGAAAAGAAAGACACAACCAGATTTTACAAGGTTCACCAAAAATCCATATTACATCGTTGGTGATCTTGCCTCAGAGATGCTCAGAGTATGCACTATCAAAAATGGTGGAGTTACAACTGGTCTAATCTTTCAATCCATATTTCGAATGCCAGGATCCACAAATCTTTCAACTTTTTCTCTTTTCTTACTTCTTTTTTCACTTGTGTTTCCCTTTCTAATTTCTCTACACTACTATAGAAAGGGCTTTTAGAGACGGTTTTGGCAAAATTCGTAATTCATATCCACTTAAGTAAAAGAAGAATTCTCTTGACAATTACACCAAGTAAATTTTGGTCTAGAAAAACTCATATTCATGAAACTACACTCATCTAAAGCACTTTAGAAGTTATGTATAAGATAGGACAATCTCACACTCGCCCTTCTTTTTCATGAGCATATAAAATTTTATTTAAATCACCACCACACAACAAAGAATATTGAAAAGAGTTCCCAACACTACTACAAAATAGCTTATTCCCGTCAGTTTTCAAAACGGTTTTTTTAGAAAACCTTCGCTAATAAAGTTAAATGACTGTTTAAAACTGTAGGATTTTACTGCTTTAACCCTACACCAACAAAGATTAAATATCAGTCTCAAGGTCAGAAATGACCTTTCCTAGTCCAAGTAAAAAACTTAGACTAAACGGCACCGTTTAAACCCCCACGACACCAATCTTGATGTCGTATTGAACCTTTGGTTCAAAGACTCAGTAGAAGAGTCTAGAACCCTAAACACTCAGACACAACTCACACACAGCCTCACAAACTCGAAACCCTAGCAGAGCAAGTTCTCTTTGAGAACTTGCTCGATTCTAGCTCTGAAACCCAGATCCATACCCACACACAAACACAGATTAGATTAGATGAGTAAAAGATGAAAAATAAGGAGAGAAAACACCGGAATTTGTTTCAGAGTTCACCCAAATCTGGGCTACGTCTCTGTCAAGCTCTTCTCATAGATAGAAGCTTGATATCCATTATCACAAGGTTGATTTACAAACTTTTAGAGCTTCCTGTCACAGAAATCGACCAGGTAAACTCGATTCCTCTCTTTACAGTTTATATTTTGTTGTTTTCTTTAGATTTGTTCTCGATCTAACTCTCTACTTTGTTTTTCTTGTGCATGTACGACCTCCTTCGAGCTTCTCACCATGAGAACTGGTTTCTCATGTTTTGATCTTGGAGCAGAAGACTAAATCTAGGGTTTATCTCTTTTCTTTCTCTCTTTCTTTTTCTGATCTGATTTTCTGGCTTAGATCTTAGGGTTATTTGCTTTGATTTGTTCTTTTATAGTGTAGTAGAGTCGGTTGATCAAGGTCTTAGAAGTTAGTTACAATTTCAGTTGTAACTAACTACTAAGTCTTGATCCACTAGAGGCGAAGCCACCCTAGGATTTCGCCTCTAGTGGATCGAGTCAACTTGTTTGTTTCTGTTTTTACTTTGTTGATGTGGATATTTGTATAAGGGATTGGTTATAAGTGGAATTTACTCAACAATTTCCACCTGAATTCCTCTTATCACCAGTCCTGATGCTTGATTTGTTTATCTCTGAGAGTCTTAGCTTGATAGGTCCTACTTTTAGTCTCCTGAGTCGATTCTTAACAAGTTCATACAATGTGTGAACTTGTTAAGAGTCACAATCTTAGTTCCCATGTCTGCTGGGTTATCCTCAGTAGGCACCTTCTCAATATCTATTTCACCTTGTGTCACTTTATCCCTGATAAAGTGATACTTGATTTCTATGTATTTTGTTCTGTCATGGAACATAGGGTTCTTACATAGGAATATGCAGCTTTGGCTGTCTGAATATACAGTAGGCACTCCTTTAAGTAGGTTTAGTTCTTTCATTAGACCTTTTAACCATATTGCTTCCTTTATAGCTTCAGTTGTGGCCACATACTCAGCTTCTGTAGTTGATAGTGCCACAACAGGTTGAAGCTGAACTTTCCAGCTTACACAATTACCTCCAATTAGAAAGAAATAGGCAGATGTAGATCTCCTATTATCCCTATCCCCTGCATAGTCTGAGTCATTGTAGCCTTCAATTATAGTATTAGCTTTCTGTCTGTTGTAGGTTAATCCAACCTTAGTTGTCCCAAGTAGATACCTGAACACCCATTTCATGGCTAGCCAGTGAACTTTTCCTGGATTAGCCATGTATTTGCTAAGTACACTCATAGCAAATCCCAAATCAGGTCTTGTACTTACCATTAAGTACATTACAGACCCTACAGCATTAGAATAGGATACATCCTTCATAGATTCAATTTCCTTCTCTGTCTTAGGGCATTGCTCCTTAGAAATTGTGTACTGACTAGTAATAGGTTGCTTAACAACCTTAGCATCTCTCATTGAGAATTTATCTATGATTTTCTCAATGTAATCTTCCTGTCTATGTACTAGTTTTCCTTTGTCCCTGTCCCTTAGTATAGAAATTCCAAGGATCTTGGTAGCATTTCCAAGGTCATTCATTTCAAATTCTGTCTTGAGTAGAGCCTTAACCATATCAACCCTAGACCTTTCTTGACTTATAATAAGCATGTCATCTACATAAAGCAATAAGTAGATGACATCCTTTACAGAGTCTCCCTTGTAGTATAGGCAGGTGTCATGATAGCTTCTGTTGAATCCATGCTTTATCATAAAAGCATCAAACTTTCTGTTCCATTGTCTGGGAGCTTGTTTGAGTCCATACAAGGACTTAACCAACTTGCAGACCATGTTTTCCTTTCCCTTAATCTCAAATCCCTTAGGCTGTTCCATATAGATCTCCTCTTCTAGGTCTCCATGTAGAAAAGCTGTAGTAACATCCATTTGATCAATTTCCATGTCAAATTGATTAGCTATAGATAGCATTATCCTTATGGTCTTGTACTTGGCTACTGGTGAGAATATCTCATTGTAGTCAACTCCTTCTTTCTGTGTAAAACCTTTGGCTACCAACCTGGCCTTAAACCTTATAGGTTCACCTTCAATTACCCCTTCTTTATGCTTGTAAACCCATTTACAGGCTATTATTCTTTTCCCTTTAGAACTTAGAACCATTATCCAGGTCTTGTTTTTCTTTAAAGAGACCATTTCTGAGTCCATAGCTTTAAACCACTTCTTAGCATTAGGCCCTGTCATAGCTTCTTCATAGGTTTGAGGTTCTGTACTTAGAGATTTCATGGCTGTCATGAAGGCATAGGCTATGTCTTCATTCCAAATGTTGAAACTGTACTTAGGATTAGGTTTAGGAGTCCTTTTCTCTCTGTCTCTGGTTAATTGGTAATCATCTAGAGCTTCAGTGGGTTGAACAACTTCAGTTTCATCTCCCTGTTGCTCTTCTTCTTGAGTTCCTTCTCTGTTAGATCTTTCTGTTTGTTCCACCTGATCCTGATCAGGTTCACTTCCAGCTGGTTCCACCTGATTTATATCAGGTTCTTCTTGATCATCTAGTTTCCATAGAGTAGGGTCAAATTGTATTGTACCTGCATGGTTAGTTTCTACTGTACCTGCAGGGTTAGTTTTAAGCAAACAAGGAAATTCATTTTCTTTAAAAATAACATCTTTGCTAATTATAGTTTTGAATCCACCTTTGTCCCTTAGCCAAATTCTGTAACCCTTAACTCCTTCAGGATAACCTAGAAAAACCCCTTTAATAGCTGTAGGTTCAAGCTTACCAATACTCTGTGCACAAAAGCACTACAACCAAAAACTCTTAGGTTTGACAGATCAGGTGGTTTACCAGACCACCTTTCCTCAGGTGTTTTGAATTCAATAACACTTCAGGGACATCTGTATATTAAATAAGCAGATGTCATAACTGCTTCTCCCCAGAAACCTGTTGGAAATTATTTTACCAGGATCTTAGATCTACTCACAAGTATGTTTATTAACATCCTAAATAAGAACTTTCTAAAACGATAAATTAAACACATATAAAGTTTAAGAAACCTTACATTGGGTGCAGCGGAATAATATGACTCCTTCCGTTCAGATATCTAGCCCTTGATTCCTTTCTGTAGCAGAGCATTATCAATATCTGAACCTGGATCTCTTTCTCTGAATCTTTGATGCTGAATCTCCTTTGCTGATGATCTTTCTTCACGATCTTCCTCACTATGATTGAGGTATCACTTGATGTGTGTGGGCACTACTCATACACTAAGGATTTCGAAATATTGAAGAAGAAGAGAGGGAGTGGTCAGCTAAAGATAGGGAGAGAGAAGGCTCAGTTTTTCTGAATAGAAAAAGTCAGAAGAAAAGTGTTATTTTTCTGAAGCCTTCCCTATCTATTTATAGCATTCCACTAGGGTTAGATTTGAATTATATGGCATTAAAATAATGAAAAAATCAATTTAAAAAAGCTACAAAGGTGGCCGGCCATGCCTTTAATGGATTGGGCCTTGGGCTTTGCAATTTTGCAATTTTAACACCTTTTGTATCTGATTTTATCAAAAATGCCAATTTCCTAATTCAACCATTTAAATGCCAATTCTAACTATTTAATAACTATAAATAATTATTAAATAATATTGTCATTTATCATATTTATTAATTGAACCATACAAAGTATCATAATTAACAAATATGCCCCTATAAACTCTTTCTTTACAATTTCGCCCTTACTTAGTGAAAAATTCACAAAAAGACATAGTCTAATTTGAGAATTATAATTGATTAATCAAAACCAATTACATGAGTCTTACAAGCAATATTATCTCAACTAGTGGGGGGACCATGGGTCTATATAACCGAGCTTCCAATAAGTAGATCAAGAATTTAGCACTAAAATTCACTAACTTATTAATTCTTCGTTGAATCCACGCATAGAACTTAGAATTGCACTCTCAATATATAGAATGCTCTATATGTTCCACCATATAGACACATCATTAGTTATCCATTGTTATAATCCTAATGTGATCAATGATCCTCTATATGAATGATCTACACTGTAAAGGGATTAAATTACCGTTACACCCTACAATGTATTTATTCCTTAAAACACTTGACCCCGTATAAATGATATTTCAGCTTATGTGAAATGAGTACTCCACCATTTATGTTCGTTTGGTCAAGCTCGAAGGAGATCATCCTTTGCTTACTATTCGCCAGATAGAAGCTATAGATTCTATGTTTATGATAGCGCTCCCACTCAATTGCACTACCGTGTTCCCAAAATGTACGTATCACCCTGACCTAAAAGTAGGCTTAACTAACAAATCAAAGAACACGAATAGCCTTTCAAGATTGAGCCTAATCATATCAGGATTAAGATCATTTGATCTAGGATCAACTAGGCGATATTGACTTGAATAGATATTACGGTAAGTTTAATAAATCTAAGTCAAAGTTCAATATCGGTCCCTTCCGATGCATACTCCATGCATCCAACCTGAGCTTTACTTTAACCAATGTTCTGGAAAGAACATAGTATTTCCCCAAATACAAGTAAACTCTTGTTGTAGATTATCATATCAGTAAAACCCTGTGTCTGATAAATCTAGGAAACTTTATTCACATAGTCATGTTTACTTTCCAATGTGTTGACGGCACAATAAACAGAATCAAGTATGTGAAAAAGGTTTCAGATGAATTTATACATTATGTACATATAATCATGAAATAAATCATGTGAACCATGCAACATTAAATGTTATTTCTGATCTATATTAATAAGTAAATCTGATTATATTGAAATGAGTTTTATTTAGGGCATAAAACCCAACAAACTCCCACTTGCACTAATATAAAACAAAAAGTGCGTTTCAAATAATCTCAACACCTTGATATACAAATCAAGTGTAGTAGTAGTAAACTCCTCGTAATAGGATCTGAAAGGTTGAATTAACCACAACCTTTTCTCCATCATTACTCTTCCTTTAATCACAAAATCATTGATAATGTGAAATTCCTCTCTATATGTCTACTCTCTTGGGATACTGGATTCTATACCTTTGGCAACTACTTTTGGTTAATCAGGAAATTAACACTAGTAGTTTAAGGCAGTTTGGAATGATGCCAAAATGTATAGAACTTTCCTTAGACTGAATAAGTACCTTTCCCGTGCCTTTAACATTCGGTCTCTCTGGTAGACCTAGAGACTTCAGATAGGTTTTTACACTTCTCCAAAATCACTATTCCACCCCCAGAGTAACCACCATCTTATCAGAAAAATTTACTAGCACAAAGGCAAATTTTTTTGTAATCTGATATGGTGTAGTCTAAGAGTTTTAAACACACCCTTATAGACTAACATATAGTTCCACTTCTTAATCTTAGAATTTACTTGATTGTCTTCCAATGTTCTTCTCCTGGATTAATCTGATACCTACTCATTACTCCCACTCAACGCAGTGTCCGGTCTAAGGCATACAACAGCATATCTAAGACCTCTCACGGTTGATGTAAGAAATTCTTTCATGGCTTTATCTTTTCTGGAATAGTTGAAACTTTTCCTTAGATAAAATCTATGCCTAAGAAGTTGTGAAGCTTCTATAGATTGCCATTAGAAATAAAATGCTTCAGCATCTTAGTAAAGTAAGTTGCTTGCATTAGAGTAAGTAATTACCAGGTATACCATAAGCCATAGGTTTAGATAAACTCAAACCTATAATGCTAGGAACAGGAAGTTTTGTTAAGTCCATTGAATGGACATATAAACGAAAATTTCCTTTTATGTCCTTGTAATAGAAAACTTTAAGTTACTCCATGTGAATGGATTAAACCATAGTTCTATTGGCTTTCTTCTTAGTTTCTTATCTTGACAATCCATTACTTGTTTAAACTCACAATGGATTTTAATCACTAGTATCTCCCAAGTCATAAGAAGGTGAATTCCTAGAAACTCTCCCACTACGACAAGGTACCGTGAATTATGTCGAAGAAAACTAAATGGTATTAATCTCTTTGGTTGTGACAAGACAACAGAGGCAGTGGGATCATCATATATTATATAAGATGATAGAACACTTTTGGAATCAAGAATTAAATATCTCCTTTATTTGCTACTTGTTTTCAGACTTAGTCATTTTCTTAGAAAAGTAGTATTTGTTTGAACAAACACTTTCTTATCTATTGACAATGGGATAGTCCACCCCTAATCATTTAGAATAGCTAAAAAACCATGGTTAACAGTTCTAGCTTTTCTTAAGATTTTGATTAGGTCATCCATGAATCTGGTAATGATTTACGTTAAGTATACAACCATTACATCATTCTGAAATTGTATTACCATAGAAGGAATTAGGCAACGACTAGTAACTAATCATCAATATGCAACTCGAAATTTCTGGGGAGGTAAGTTTGGATATAATTCAAAAATCAATTTAATGATCTTTGAACTGCATATCTACTAACTATTTCTCCACCCCTATCAGTTCGCAAGATCTTTAACCACATACCTTAATGGTGTTTAACCATTGCTAGAAATTAATGAAATTTTTCAAACATTTCAAATTTCTTTGCATAAGGTATAATCTAGAGTTATCGTTTTAAGAATACAACGAAAAACTCATATCCAACCCTGAATGTACATCCATCTGCGAATGAGATGAACTACTTTCAGTGGATATAGGCATATTAACTCTTTGCAGAGATTGATCTTGGAAAATCCATTATGAACAAGATACAAATGCCATAGATAAAAAAAATGTGGTAGTGTCTATTGATGACATAGGTTTAGTTACATCAAAGAGTTCTTAGAATACTGCAAGTGGATCCTGGTCACAGAATACCTAACTCATATTCCATACAGTTTTAATCCAATAATAGAAGATGGATATTAAACACTTGAGAAAGTGTAACTGTATTGTATTCTGGAATTAGAAATATAAGAAAATTTCTGTTTGGATTCTAAAATTAAAGTCAAAGACTTAAATTCAACCAAATATAATGAGTAATTCTTTCTTGGACCACCACTACTAATATAACTCTAAGTCTGATTTGCCCATACAAGTAGGAGATTTCTAAGATTGAGGATTTATATCAATTGGGAATAGAATTTCGGGATTATAATCATAAGCGTCATTTAATTTCTTAAGAGAAAATATAGAATGACATGAAATGATTTATAGACCATTTATCCAATGATATGTTTTGAAGCTAATTCAAAATGAATAAGCTAAGAGGAATTAGGATAATTTCGTTTATAAATAAGAATCCAACGATGCTTCGATTAGCGAAAGTCAAAGTAATCTTATTTATACAATCTTCTTGTTTCATATCGTAAAAATACTAGTCTAAGGTGTCATCAATTGATGAACAGCTAGATGTCGCATATACAATATTTATCTTTCGAGATCTAACACTATTATGAATGTCTAATGGTGAAAATCCACTAGGGATTTATCTCATTAGATAAACAAGCCAAGTTAGACCAACAATGAAGATTCGAAATTAAACTACAACTTAATAACCGTAAAATAACATGGTTCAATATAAATTCATACACAATTCGAAAATTATAAACATATAGCAAGTAGGAATGACAAGTGAAAATACTAAAACTTACAATCCTAAATAATTTCCAAGGTTTTCAACAACCGATATCGTTGTCCCGTTTAGGCGAGAGTCAAAGCTACCATTCATTGAATAGAGTTGTCAGCTCGTCTAAAATGTTAAACATTTTAGCAACCTTTTATTCGATCAAGATTGGAACTCAGCGTTGTCCCGTTTAGGCGAGAGTCAAGGCAATTCTATCTTATGAGCTTCCACCATTGTTTCATAATTTGCAAGTCAAGTATGGTCGCCACCATTAGGGTGATCCATACCATACAAAACACTTACAAACTACTTATCATGCGAGGTTAAACGGTGCGAAATTGCTAATGAACGTTCCTCCATTAGGGAGGATTACTCACTAAAACAAACGCTGTAAAACCCACAATGGAGATCGAATGTCTCTTGATAATAAAACTCATTATTTAAAAGAGTTGTATTTTCTTTTATTCTCTTTATTTATTCTATTTATTTTAAATATATATTTATTTAATTAAAATTTCCAATTTAGAATGAAAAATTCTAAATATAAATTTTAATTTAATATTTATAAATTTTACTTAGATGGATATGAAAATAACATGAATTATTTCCATCTTAGTAATAATTTCAATAAATATTTAGAAAAAATATTTAAGTTGTTACAAAATTAATTTAAATTAATTTACAACTCAAATTTAATTTTCTATAAATATATATTGCATTTCGAAAAATTAAAGTATATAAGAATACAATTTTCGAAAAATGCATTTTAAAATAAAAAATAAATCCTGGAAAAATTATTCTAATTTAATGTTGGCCCAAAATTAATTAATAAAATTAATTTACAACAAAAAATATAATTTTCCTATTTAATTAAATATATAAGAAAAATGTCAAATATTTAAGTATGATGATGAAAATCAACTTAAATATTAATTTTCTATTTAATTAAATACACTAGAAAAATACTTCAAGCAAAAATATCACCTATCTAGATTTTCCTTTGACTAATTAATTCAATTTCTAATAATATACTTTAATTCAATTTATTTTAAATTAATCAATAAATGAAAAAAATCATTGATTTAAGTTGATCCAAGAATTAATTAAAATAAATAATTAATTTACAACTTAATCTATTTTTCAAGATAAAATTCGAAATTCTAGCATTTAAGAAATGCAATTTCGAAAATTGATTAATAAAATAAAGAAAAAATATATTTTGAAAATTATTTAAATTTAGTTGAAAAATTAAAATTTCAACTAAAAATAATTTTCTATTTAATTAAATGTCATGAAAAAGAAATATTTAAGTATGATGATAAAAATCAACTTAGATATTTAATTTTCAAATTAATTAAATGTATTAAATTCAAGAAATAAATAATTAAGTGTAGAGAAGGCTTAATTATTAATTTCTAGTTTAATACTAGGAAAATATACTTAAAATAAATTGTACCAAAATTAATTATATAAATAATTAATTTCACAATTTATAATATTTTCCTATTTAATATTAGAAATAATAAGTAGTCTAGAAATAACTATCTAGAAAATATCTTATTTGACTAAGTATCTTTTCCACAAAATTTGAAAAAATATCTAATTTAGGTTGTATTAGAAAAAATCTAGAACCTAAATATTTTTCAAATTTAAATTTAATTAAATATCAAAAATTAAGTTGTAACCACTTAATTTGAAAATATTCTATTTTAAGTTAATATTCGAAAAGATATTAACTTAAAAAAATATCTAAAGAATCTTAATAACCAATGCCTAAAATTCCTCAACTTAATTTTGAAATTTGAAATTCAAAAGGTATTCAGATTTAAGTTGGTTAGTTATAGATAACTAAATATCAACTTAAATAGGAATATTTAATGAAAAATTTAAATTAAGTTCCAGAAAGAATCTAGATGGTTATAATTCTATATTTAATTAAATAGAAGAAAATACATATAGTTTAGCTTAGAATATAAAATTCCTTAAACTATATTTTTCTTAAATTAATTTCAAAATAAATGAAATTAATTATGTTGCTAATCAATTTTATTAGGTTAAACTAGTTTAATTAACCTAGTACAGTCATTCAAATCAGGCAAATGGGCCTTCACAATTGGGGTGGTTTGTGTGAGGGGGTGCTGGGTTCAGTATGTCGTACCCACTTCTATGGCTCCCAACTCTCACACAAGGCCCAAAAGAGAGGAATTTAACCTTAAGAAGAACAACTGTTATTAATTGAATAAGCCCAATAACTAAATGGGCCTAAATAAATTCTATCAATAACTATGATAATTTATTTTAGCAACATTAACCTATATGCATTTATAATAAAATGAAACACATAGGCTCACACAGGCACACTTTGGATGGATCCTATCATGTTGCTAGGTCATACACAGATGAAAGAAGATTGTAAATATACCTGTTACAAATTATTATCTTGACCAAGGGAGCCATCAGATCATTAGATCTGGCAAAAAGTAACCATGGCTATTTGCAATCAAGTAATAATAGGTTTTAAAAACTTACACATAAGCTAAAACACATACTCCTGCAACAAGGTTAGCAAGATAGTTGGATGTAGGATTTATTTAATTTTAAATAAATATTTAATTTCGAAAATGTTATTAATAAGGATTTTCGAAAAAAAATTTACAAAAAAATTTTCGAAAATTAATTAAATATTTAAATTTAAAATTAAACCTACAATTTTGAAAAATTAGGTTTGAACCAACCTAAATATCATTTCAAAATTTGCTAACTACTTTTAAATTTTAAATGTTATTTTATAAATAAAAATTAAATAAAAAATTAGAAAAGATAAATAAATATCTTTTTCAAATTTTAAATGTAATTTAAATAAATAAAATAACAAAATTTAAAAAATTAGCAAAATATCTTATATCTATTTAAAATTACATGATTATAAATATCTTATTTTAAATTTAAATATGGTCAAAATATCTAAAAAGATTTAATTAAAAAATCTTAAAAGATAAGATATTTTTAAAATATCTTAAAAGATAAGATATTTTTAAAATATCTTAAAAGATATTATAAATATCTTTAAAAGATATTATAAATATCTTAAAAGATAAGATATTTTTAAATATCTTAAAAGATATTATAAATATCTTAAAATATCTGACCTTAAATTTAAAAAAAAATATAATCAAATTTAAAAATAAGATAGATTTTTAAGCAAAAAGATAAATACTAATTCTATTCAAATTCAAATTACACTAATATCTTGAATTAAATTAAAAAAAATTTAAATTAATTCAAAATGATAATTAGAATTGAATTAGGAATAGTAATAGTATATATATAAAACCATACAAAAAATTGGAAGCTAATTCCATGAAAAAGTATGAAAAATTGAAGAAAAAAGGAAAAATTCGAAACTGTACGGACAGTTCTGCGATCGCAGGAAACTATCAAGACAAATTTACCGATTTTGTCAAATCTTCAAAAAATCATAACTAATTCAAATAAAATCCAAATTGAGTTCTGTAAAAGGCTAACTTGCTTAATTTTTTCCATACTATCCAATAAAAATAATTCCAGAAACGAAATCACAATTATTTTTCACGAATATTTCACAAACATCAATCAATCATCAAATAACACTCAATACAACATGATACCATCCAAAGAACATACAAACAATCGTTTTAAAGTCCAAATTTCTTGCAAGTAAATCAATTACCATGGCTCTGAGGCCAGTTGTTGGAAATTATTTTACCAGGATCTTAGATCTACTCACAAGTATGTTTATTAACATCCTAAATAAGAACTTTCTAAAACGATAAATTAAACACATATAAAGTTTAAGAAACCTTACATTGGGTGCAGCGGAATAATATGACTCCTTCCGTTCAGATATCTAGCCCTTGATTCCTTTCTGTAGCAGAGCATTATCAATATCTGAACCTGGATCTCTTTCTCTGAATCTTTGATGCTGAATCTCCTTTGCTGATGATCTTTCTTCACGATCTTCCTCACTATGATTGAGGTATCACTTGATGTGTGTGGGCACTACTCATACACTAAGGATTTCGAAATATTGAAGAAGAAGAGAGGGAGTGGTCAGCTAAAGATAGGGAGAGAGAAGGCTCAGTTTTTCTGAATAGAAAAAGTCAGAAGAAAAGTGTTATTTTTCTGAAGCCTTCACTATCTATTTATAGCATTCCACTAGGGTTAGATTTGAATTATATGGCATTAAAATAATGAAAAAATCAATTTAAAAAAGCTACAAAGGTGGCCGGCCATGCCTTTAATGGATTGGGCCTTGGGCTTTGCAATTTTGCAATTTTAACACCTTTTGTATCTGATTTTCTCAAAAATGCCAATTTCCTAATTCAACCATTTAAATGCCAATTCTAACTATTTAATAACTATAAATAATTATTAAATAATATTGTCATTTATCATATTTATTAATTGAACCATACAAAGTATCATAATTAACAAATATGCCCCTATAAACTCTTTCTTTACAATTTCGCCCTTACTTAGTGAAAAATTCACAAAAAGACATAGTCTAATTTGAGAATTATAATTGATTAATCAAAACCAATTACATGAGTCTTACAAGCAATATTATCTCAACTAGTGGGGGGACCATGGGTCTATATAACCGAGCTTCCAATAAGTAGATCAAGAATTTAGCACTAAAATTCACTAACTTATTAATTCTTCGTTGAATCCACGCATAGAACTTAGAATTGCACTCTCAGTATATAGAATGCTCTATATGTTCCACCATATAGACACATCATTAGTTATCCATTGTTATAATCCTAATGTGATCAATGATCCTCTATATGAATGATCTACACTGTAAAGGGATTAAATTACCGTTACACCCTACAATGTATTTATTCCTTAAAACACTTGACCCCGTATAAATGATATTTCAGCTTATGTGAAATGAGTACTCCACCATTTATGTTCGTTTGGTCAAGCTCGAAGGAGATCATCCTTTGCTTACTATTCGCCAGATAGAAGCTATAGATTCTATGTTTATGATAGCGCTCCCACTCAATTGCACTACCGTGTTCCCAAAATGTACGTATCACCCTGACCTAAAAGTAGGCTTAACTAACAAATCAAAGAACACGAATAGCCTTTCAAGATTGAGCCTAATCATATCAGGATTAAGATCATTTGATCTAGGATCAACTAGGCGATATTGACTTGAATAGATATTACGGTAAGTTTAATAAATCTAAGTCAAAGTTCAATATCGGTCCCTTCCGATGCATACTCCATGCATCCAACCTGAGCTTTACTTTAACCAATGTTCTGGAAAGAACATAGTATTTCTCCAAATACAAGTAAACTCTTGTTGTAGATTATCATATCAGTAAAACCCTGTGTCTGATAAATCTAGGAAACTTTATTCACATAGTCATGTTTACTTTCCAATGTGTTGACGACACAATAAACAGGATCAAGTATGTGAAAAGGGTTTCAGATGAATTTATACATTATGTACATATAATCATGAAATAAATCATGTGAACCATGCAACATTAAATGTTATTTCTGATCTATATTAATAAGTAAATCTGATTATATTGAAATGAGTTTTATATCTGTGTCTTGTGATCCTTTAGAATTAGATCTGCCTTTGTTCTGTCCTATGTTTGGACCCCTGCTATGGCTTTGACTCCTCCCTTTTCCATGCCAAGGCTTCTTCTGAGTAGATCTGCCTCTACTCAGATTTAGTTCACCATTAGTGCCACCATTTCTTTCCGACTTCATCTCTAGGTCCTTAGATTTTAAGGCAGAGATAACCTCATCAAGAGTGATTGAGCTCTCCCATACTTAATTGCTGTTTTAACTTCTCTGTAAGTTTCTGGCAATGAATTAAGTATGATGATGGCTTGGTTTTCATCACTAAGAGCCTCATTTTCCCCTGAGTTTGCAAGCTCAATGTGCATCCTCAAGAACTCATCAAGATTTTGATCTAAGGACTTGGATTGGTTCATTTTGAACCCAAAAATCCTTTCCTTGAGATAAATCTTGTTTGTCAAAGATTTCTGTTGAAATTGCTCTTCTAGCTTTTTCCAGATCTTTGATGGAGTCTCTTCTTTATCTACCAATCTTATTATTGCATCTGATAGATTGAAGATTAGAATTCCAGTAGCAGTTTCTAGGTATTCTTCTTGCTGTATTTTAGAAGTTCCTTCTGGCCATTCAATAGGTTCATCTAGCACCCTTAGTAATTTTTGTTGTGCTAGGAGAGACCTAATTTTCCTTCTCCAAATTCTGTAATCCTCTGTACCATCAAATTTATCAATATCAACTTTTATGTTACTGATATTAATAAAATTGAAAAAGAAACAGATAGAGTTTTAGAATTTCTCAGTTTGTATTTCTGAATTTTGAATTTGAATCAGAATCTTGATCTTCTTTCTGTTTGAGTGTTGTTCCTTTGTCAATCTTTCTTTCAAGATTTTCCTTGCCAATTCCTTCCTGATACTTTCTTGAATCTTTGTTGATCTTCCTTAGCCAAACCAGGCTCTGATACCACTGTAGGATTTTACTGCTTTAACCCTACACCAACAAAGATTAAATATCAGTCTCAAGGTCAGAAATGACCTTTCCTAGTCCAAGTAAAAAACTTAGACTAAACGGCACCGTTTAAACCCCCACGACACCAATCTTGATGTCGTATTGAACCTTTGGTTCAAAGACTCAGTAGAAGAGTCTAGAACCCTAAACACTCAGACACAACTCACACACAGCCTCACAAACTCGAAACCCTAGCAGAGCAAGTTCTCAAAGCTCGATTCTAGCTCTGAAACCCAGATCCATACCCACACACAAACACAGATTAGATTAGATGAGTAAAAGATGAAAAATAAGGAGAGAAAACACCGGAATTTGTTTCAGAGTTCACCCAAATCTGGGCTATGTCTCTGTCAAGCTCTTCTCAGAGATAGAAGCTTGATATCCATTATCACAAGGTTGATTTACAAACTTTTAGAGCTTCCTGTCACAGAAATCGACCAGGTAAACTCGATTCCTCTCTTTACAGTTTATATTTTGTTGTTTTCTTTAGATTTGTTCTCGATCTAACTCTCTACTTTGTTTTTCTTGTGCATGTACTTCCTCCTTCGAGCTTCTCACCATGAGAACTGGTTTCTCATGTTTTGATCTTGGAGCAGAAGACTAAATCTAGGGTTTATCTCTTCTCTTTCTCTCTTTCTTTTTCTGATCTGATTTTCTGGCTTAGATCTTAGGGTTATTTGCTTTGATTTGTTCTTTTATAGTGTAGTAGAGTCGGTTGATCAAGGTCTTAGAAGTTAGTTACAATTTCAGTTGTAACTAACTACTAAGTCTTGATCCACTAGAGGCGAAGCCACCCTAGGATCGAGTCAACTTGTTTGTTTCTATTTTTTTGCTGATGTGGATATTTGTATACGGGATTGGTTATAAGTAGAATTTACTCAACAAAAACCACTAGGAATACTCCACTATTCTTGATGTTTAATTTTAAACAGTTATTTTAGTATCTCTAATTGTGCAAAACAATTATAATTTTAAAATTCAAAAATGAGTTATAATGCTATCCTCGACAGTTTAACGTCGTCAGGTATACTATAGCTGTAACGTCCCCGCTTCAAGCCTCCATTGGGCCCTTACACCCACGGACTAATTGCTCTTATACACGGGTACGCCACTCTAAATGCTTCTTGGATTGATGACTGACGCTACAGACCAACACGAGTGTTTCCAGCATGCTTTGTCCTCACTCGCACGCTTCCTGGGAAAACTTCCCAAGAGGTCACCCATCCTGAAATTACTCCCAAGTCAAGCTCGCTTAACTGTGGAGTTCTTTCGTGATGGGCTACCGAAAAACAAGATGCACCTTGTTAATATAGGTAGTACCAATCAATCGATTTAAGCTCTCTTCAACTGTGCAGTCCCATACCTACACAATCTCAGAATCATCCCACTTGACCTTCCCTAGGCGATGTGGGATTGCACAGCTTACCCGGTATTTCCCCTTGCGGATCACGGGACTACTGACTGTCGCAATCACCCCCCCTTACGGGGTCCGACGTTACAAATGGTATCAGAGCCTTGACCCAGCTGGAAGTTTTGTTGAGATGCTTTAATAAGGAAGCTTGACCGAGATGGTTCAAGGATGCTTGGCTGAGATTTATGGTCGAGGCATGGAGCTCAAGACTTGTCAAGATGCATGCCTCACCAGGCATGCCAAAATGTCTATTGGCAATGCCGAGATGGCTCTTCCTAGTGAGACCCTCGGGAGCTTCGTGAGATGGTCTCCTTGTCTCCCTTCAAATTTTTCTATCCTTATTATGACTTTGAGATTCTCACTGGGAGAATTTTGGGGTCAACAACTATTAAACATCATTCTCTCCTCTCTCTTTAATTTTTTATTTTTTATTTTTGAATCTTATTTCTGATTGTAAACTATTTTAGATTTAACAATGTGTATTTTTTTTGGATTTGATCATATTTTGGATAAGAATATATGTACTTTGGATTTGGAATGACAAAATAGCTAGAGATATTGTACTGGGATCAATTGTTATGATGTGAATATTATGAGTTTGTTATCTCAAATTTAACTCAGACGAGTAGTTTGTGCTCGACTAGATCTGATTTTTTTTAAAGGGGGTTAGTGTTAGTGTTAGTGTTAGGCTAGAACTGATGACAATACTCTATCCATCTGTTTAAAATAATCACCTATTCCTTTCTCCCTATAGCGTCAGTTATAAATGATCGATAATGTTCATAACAATTGTTTTAACTGATACTTATTCTGTCTCGTTTTATTTCAGTCACGTGCCGATTATATGAACTGACGATAATACTATATTTGACTGTTTGAAATAGTCTTTTAAATCCTTTTTCTTAGTAATCAATTTAATGACATAATTACTTTATTTTTTATCATCAAAGAAATAATCAATGCCATTTATACAAAGTCAAAATGGTATATTTAAAATGCAGTGGTGAACCACAACATATAATAGTGATAATTAATTAAATAATAACACATTCACACAAAAAATAAATAAATTGGAAAAGGAAATATAACAACCATCTCGAACACATACAAATTACATAAAAAAAAATAGAATACAATTATGTAATGGACGTGTTTGATTTGCCACTGTATAAATATTTTTGTTCTATTTTTTATTATTTAAAAAATATATTTTATTAAGAATATATATAAATTTTTACTCTTTTTTATTGTTTAGTAATAATAATTCTATGAATTGATTATATTTTGGTTGTTAAATTATATTTTGAATCGATTATATATATATTCTATTGTTTATTTGTATTTTGGGTTGGAAAGTCTTGTGTTAACATTAATTTAAGACTTTGTTTCTTTTTATTTTTGTTTGTTTTCCAAAATAATTAAATTAAGACTTTATATTTGTCCAATATTCGATCGGATGTCAAAAATATTAGGATATATATTATAGAGGGATAACATGGGAAGTTGACTTTTGATTCGTCCTTATCCTTAAAAAGTGTTGACTTTTGATGTTAAGACACGTGTTTGCACATGGTTGGACTGAAAAGAACCAGCTCACGTGGTCTTGGTTTCATTACTTATTTATTTATTTATTTTTTTTGAGAAATGGTAAAAAGTTCACGTGTAGAATATTTTCGGTATTATATTATTATTGGTATAATTAAATATTAAATTTTATATAATGTAAGATAATTTTTTGAGAATATTGCTAATCAATCATAGAGTATTAACTCTAAGAAGTATTCAATAACAATTTTATTTTTCTTAAACGATGCATTAGTTGTATATATATTAGCTAGTCAACATTAATAATTATAAGATTATTAGTACGTGTTGTGTGGTGTAGTGGTAGGAATTGCCTTTATTGACATATTTCCTTGCTTGGATCAACGGTTCGAAATACACCCCAGTCCCCCTCTTGTAAGGGATCAAAGGGATTCAAGCTAGGCTTGATCCTTACTAGAGATAGTGCAATCTGTGTGATGTGAACCCTTAAAGTGACTATCGATGACCCAATTAAAGTAGGTTGATGTATATATAAGGCTCCTATAGCTGACACGTGGTTCCCGAGATTGTAAAAAATGATCATAAGGGTTGGGAAGAGATTTGCACCACATGATCTCTTTTTCTTTTCAGTAAAAAGAATAAAAAAAATTATAAAATTATTCAAAAAAAAAAAATAAATAAAACATTAATAATCATTAATAAGATATTTTTATTTTTATTAAAAAAATATTAATAATTAATAAGAAGTATATTTTTTAAAAAATATATATGTATTTATATGTATAGAACAAGACAAACATTATATATTTATGGCATAAGAGTTAGAAAATTATATTTTAAATATAATTTATGCTGTCAAAAATATAATTTACTATACCTGTAAAATAAAATAAACAAATATTCCAAAATAATTAAAATAATATAGTATATTTTATCATATACAAAAATTAATTTATGTTTAAATTTTTGTAGAAAATCATTAACTGATAATTATTGATAGTTGAATAGGTTTGGAAGTTTAATTAGTATACTTCATACTTCTTTAATACTTGACTGTTGCCTGTTGGTAGCTTATTGAGATCAGGTTGTTGTTAGGATTTTTTTTCTATTTTGTTATAAAGGATTTGGTATGCCTAGTTTTTTATAATTTTGCTCTTTGAACTATATATTTGATGTAATGAATTTTGTTTAATTTACCGATTAACTATTAATGAATATTTTCATTTCCTCTCAAAAGAAAAAAAAATTAATTTATTATTTTAAGGGTAATTAAATACATGCTATATTTTTTTGTTTTTGGCTCGTGATGCACGAATTCCTTTTACATGTGAAGTAAGCAATATGATGTAAAAGATAAGGGCATAATCATAATATGAGCCAACTACTTTATGTAGGGGTATTTTAGGGATTTTCATATATCTTGTTTAGGCCTATATATGTAATGTTTTCATTTCAATATAATTAGAAAATTCACACCAATTGTATCAAAATATATAAAATACTAAAAACAGGTTATTCCATCGACCAAAGCATCACAAATCAAATCAGGTATGAAATACCACAATCTTCTTCTTCTTCTTCTTTTTTCTTTACAATCTTTACATAGCAATACTCTTATATATACAGAGATATATTATTATTATTATTATTATTATTATTATTATTAAAAAGATATATTTAGGGTTAGTAGTACATATAAATGATAATTGTATATGTTGATTGATAATTTTATAGTGTTATGATAGGTTAAATTGCTAAAATAAATTATTTAATTGATTGTGTTGTTCTGATATTTTGATTTTATAGTTTATTTTTTTTGATTAGTCCTACTATATAAAGGCCTAAATTTTAGATTTTAATGTATAGTGAATAAACTATATATAGTAGGACTAATCCACTTCTAATATGCTTATGGTTGATTTATGTAATAATAAAAATAAGTGTAAATGTTTCTTCAAAAAAATAAAAAAGTGTAAATGTCCTATAATTTTTATAAACCGATTTTATTGGGTTGGCTCATTCATACTGCGCGGTCTCAAGAATTTGTATTTAAAAATTGAAAATATATTAGTATTGGGTGGTTTCAATAAGTAGATTTGAAATACAACATTTTATTTTTATGATTTAACTAATAGTGTGAAACATAATATTTGTAGGTTTTCACAAGGAAGTGGATATTTTTTTTTTCAAAAAAATGGGAGCAAACTATAACACTGTGACTTTCAACACTACATTCGAAAATATGAGTGTGGGATATTACCAAACGTTCATTCAATCTCTACGAAGAGAATTGTTTAGCGGAACTACAAGCTATGACATACCGTTATTGCGTACAAAATCAACAGCGATCAAAGACAAACAATTTGTGTATGTGAAACTTTTCAATCAAAGTTTCACAATCACATTTGCAATATCAACTCTCAACTCGTATGTGATTGGCTATCAAGTAGACGCAGAAAGGCGTTGTTACTTCTTTAAAGAAGCTCCTGAATCGAAAACTTCACTTTTTAGAGAAAGTACTCGAAGAGTCGATGTTGATCTCAAAACAAATTATGATATTTTAGGAAATAGAGAGAATGTTAATTTGGGATTTAAGTCGTTAAATAAGTCTCTCGAAAAATTTAGAAATTTTGATAGCGAGAATCCTACTGAAGAGCTTCGTCATAATCTTATACTTGTTATCCAAATGATTGCCGAGGCTGCGAGATCCAAATATATTCAACAAAAATTGGAGGTGAAAGGCTTTGAAGCTGGATTTTTCCCTAAAGCTGATATTATTAGCTATGAGAATAAATGGGAAGATCTTTCTAAAGCTATCCAAAATTCTAAAAATGGAACATTTCCTAAAATTCAACTACAAAAAGAAGATTATAGTATTTATTATGTGTCTACAGTGGCAGAAGTGAAAAAGGACTTGGCCTTCTTGTTGAATATTGCACCATAAGCAAATTATGAAGCTTTATTGTCTAAATTTTCGGAAGCAGTTTTGTCTCATGTGATTGGCGTTAAGAATTTAGTAACTCATAATTTGACAAAGCATGCTTTTCGGTTAGACAATGAGCTATCATAATTCGAGGAGGGTCCTGCCTTGATTACGAATATCTACATTACAAAGTTATGAGTGATTCTAATCACTATGTTAAAAAAAATTATGAAGCTTTGTCTAAGATTTTAGTTAATATTATCAATGTTGCCAAAAAATAAATGACATCAATCTTTTGATGATGTCCTATGTATTTTATTATGCATGTGTGGTTTTTTTCTGTAATGTTTCTCTTCAATTATCATCTCTATTTTGTTCAATAATAATAATTCAGATCAAACTGATATAACGAGCTTGATTTTAGTAAAATTGTTTTTCATGTGTAACCACTAAGAACTTTATTTGGACATAATTTTTTTTTGATTGAATTCTTTTCTTGATCATATATACAACTTATTGGCTATTCATTTCCAATCTCTCTTCTACTGATGATTTAACAACAAATGCAGTAAAATTAGACTCATGTCTCTACTTTCTCCATATCTTTATGAATGAAGATCATCTTCTCCAAAAATTTATTGTGTGAAGTAGGCTAAGAATTAGTAAAATGAATATGATAATTATATATATTATAGTTGTATAATATGTTTGTGGTGAATACTCACCCTCAAAACAAGTTGTTACAGCAGTAACAATGTTCAAGAAACACAAATTAAAACTAAAACCAATCACTAAACCAAAACTTGAACTTAAATGAAATAAGACAAAGAAAACTTAACTCAATAATGGATGAATGATGGATCTTTATTGAATAGGAATAGTCAGTAGTACACAATAGATTGAGCCCAAGATTACAACTCAACACAGTAAGTAATTACAAAAATGCCTCACATTGAGAGAAATCACTTCAAGAGTGATACTCTCTTTTTACATCCATCCACACACACTCACTATGATCTTGGACTCTCTCTCTCTAAACTGAATCTAAAGTATGAGCATTGGAGATTAGAGATCAGAACTCTCCCCTCAGACCTCTGAAATAACCTCTATATATAGTTACTGGTGGGTCCCCTTTAAGTTGGTATTAAAGCCAACTATTATAAATTGCAGCAACTTTCTTCATATTCATCTGATAGGCAAATAGATGGACATACTGACTTGAGAGGTTAAGTGAGTTTAATCCCAACAATTCCACCTGATTAGACCCACTTAATCTCTGCTCCAAAGAAATAAATGAGTGAGGACATTAAATGTCCTGAATGCTCAACAGGTTTAGACAGTGCCTAAACTTGTCTCTAGTTACACTTTTGGTGAAAATATCTGCAGGGTTATCATGTGTGCTTATTTTCTTCACTTGCACCTTCTTGGATGACACAATATCCCTTATGAAGTGTAACTTGATATCAATGTGCTTTGACCTCTCATGAAACATTGGATTTTTCATGAGATGTAAAGCACTTTGATTGTCAGATTTGAAACCCAACTCCTCTGTCAACCCCTTAAGCCATATAGCCTCCTAGATGGCTTCTGTAGCAACCATGTATTCAACTTCTGTAGATGACAAGGCTACTACTTTCTGTTGGTTAGATTTCCAGCTGATGCAGCCCCCATGAGCAGTGAACACAAACCCTGTTAGGCTCCTTCTGGTTTGCTGCAAAATTTGAATCCATAAAACCAGTGATTTCTTCCTTGTACTGGTTCTTCTTACTGAACACAATACCAGTGTCCAGAGTACCCTTCAAGTACCTCATTGTCCATTTCAGTGCTTCCCAATGTTCAGGGCCTGGGTCTGAAATGTACCTACTTACCACACTCATGGCATGAGCTAAGTCAGGTCTTAAACACACCATGGAGTACATGAGACTCCCAACACAACTTGCATAGGGAACATTGCTCATCTTGGCTCTTTCTGCATCTGTTTTTTGGTGACTGAGATGCAGACAACTTGAAGTGTTGAGCAAGTGGTGTTGCAACAGGTTTGCACTTGTCCATGCCAAACTAGTTCAATACTTTCTTCAGGTAGGCAGCTTGAGAAAGTACTATCATGCCAGGTCTAGGTCTCTTTATGTCTATCCTAAGAATTCTCTTTGCTTTGCCCAGATCTTTCATCTCAAACTCATCACTGAGTTTCCTTTTCAGCTTGTCAATCTCTGATTTTTCTTTGCTAAAGATCAGTATATCATCAACATAGAGTAGCAAATAGGTTTGATTATTGAAATACACATGAGTCATACTTACTTTTAGTGTATCCAATATTCAACATATAAGTGTCAAACCTTAAGTTCCATTGCCTAGGTGCCTATTCATTTCCTCAAGTCCTCTCTGACTTACATGCCCCAATCTGAGGTGCCATAGCCTTGCTTGACTGTGTTTGGTTGAGTCCAAAACAGGTGCTGCACAACCTGAGATTGTCTTTCCATCTAAGAAATACAATCCATTACTCAATTTTTCTAATTAGATAGAAAAATTAAGCATAAACACTCAATTTTTTCTAATTTTACTTATTCATGGGTAATATCCATTAAGAGTGCACCATTATATATATATATAAAAATATATATATAAATGAAGAAGCTCAATGGCAGAGAAAAGGAACAAGAAGAAGCAGAGCAAGAAACAGAGTAAGGGCAGAGCCAAAATTTCCAAAAAGAGCTTAACCTTGAATGGTCAGCTTTTCATTTATTTATATTGATCAAGAATTACAAAGTTAATATCAGTAACAACTTAACAGAAAACAACTAACTACCAGAACTTCTAACTAACTGTGTTATTTGCACATGTTTTCTGGTTTACATCCCCCCTCAAACGAAATGGCGAGATTGCCAGATGAAGTTTGTCTTTAAGATAGTTGTAGCGATCTGTTGTGAGTGACTTTGTGAGAATGTCGGCAGTTTGATCAACAGAAGGAACGTACCGAACAGCAAGCTGTTTTGCAAGAATGAGATCACGAACGAAATGCAAGTCAATCTCGATGTGCTTACATCTAGCATGGAACACGGGGTTAGCGGCTAAGGCAGTGGCACCTTGATTATCCACCCATAATACTGGTGCTTGTGACATAGGAACCTGTAACTCAGAGAGAAGATACGTGAGCCATTTAACCTCAGCAGCCGCATTGGCTAAAGCACGAAACTCACTCTCGGTACTTGAGCGAGCCACGACTTGTTGTTTCTTGGCAGACCAAGATACCAAATTGTGGCCTAAGAACACAGCATATCCTCCCGTTGAACGCCTATCATCGACACAGCTGGCCCAATCAGCGTCACTGTAGGCTTGAAGATTTAGACAATCAGATTTGTGAAGCTTTAACCCGAGCGAGATACTGCCTTTTAAATAACGGAGTAACCGTTTGCAAGCCTCCCAATGAGTTGTTGTAGGAGCATGAATAAACTGACTCAGTTTATTAACAATGTATGCAACATCGGGTCGAGTGAGGCTGAGATATTGTAGAGCACCGAGAGTACTCCTATAGAGAGTAACATCAGGAAATGGATCACCATCATGTAAGCTAAGTTTGGCAGTGGCACTGGCTGGATTTGGGCAAGATTTAGCTCCCTCCATATGTAGTTTTGTCAACAAATCAGCAATATATTTGCTTTGACTTAGGTACATAGCTGTGTTGTCTCTATAAATCTCAACACCAAGGAAGTAGTGGACAGATCCTAAGTCTTTAAGAGAGAAGGCAGCATTGAGATTCTTAATAAGAGCGTTTATTAGAGAAGAATTAGGACCTGTAATGAGAATATCATCTACATAAACAAGTAGATAAACAAGAGTATCATGAGATCCATGAATGAATAGTGAAGCATCAGACTTGGACGCATGAAAACCCCATTGATAAAGTGTTTGTTTCAGCTTATCGTTCCATGCCCGGGGAGCTTGTTTAAGACCATAGAGTGCTTTGTGCAAGAGACAAACATGATTCGGTTTGGCTTTGTCAATGAATCCTGGGGGTTGCTGCATATAAACCGTTTCTTGAAGAGTACCATTAAGAAAAGCATTACTCACATCCAATTGTTTAACTATCCAGCTTTGAGTGACAGCAATACTCAACACAACCCGAACAGTTGCTGGTTTGACCACAGGGCTAAATGTGTCTTCATAGTCAATCCCAGGAGTTTGTAGATACCCTTTGGCCACCAACCGAGATTTATACCGATCCAAAGAGCCATCTCGGTTTAGTTTAACACGATGTACCCATTTGTTGCTAATAATGTTCATATGAGGTGCATATGGCACAAGAGTCCAAGTGCCTTGTTTCTTTAGAGCAGTGAATTCAACATTCATGGAAGCAAACCAATGAGGGTTATTGAGGGCAGCTTTGAGTGATTTGGGTTCAGTAGGTAAGAGAGACTCTGGAAGTGGGTGTTTGGTGGCCATATATGCTTTTGGTTTATGGATATTGTTTTGAGATCGTGTTACCATGGTGTGAGTTCTTGTGGGTTGAGGGGCTGTGGAAGCAGACGGTTGAGTGACATTGGGACTGGTTTGCTGAGGTAATGGGTGGTCTGGTACAAGAGTAGTGGTATGTGGTGAATGAGGCAATGGTTCAGTAGGTATAGTGGGTGTATTAAAAGTGGAAAGCATTGGTACATCATGTATGGGAGCTGCAGCAACAGGACTTTCAGCAGGGGCATTATCGGGAGAGGTGTCATGAAGTTGATGTGACACATCATGGGCGTGGGAAACATCTGTAGCAGCGGGTACATGTGTTGCAGCAGGCTGTAATCGGGCAGAGGCTTGTCTTTGACCAGTAGAGCATGGTCTAGCATTGTGATCCTCAGCAACATTGGAATGACCAGTGGTGAAACCAATGTTAGTAAAGGTACTAGGCTGAGTATTAAATGTGGAAAAACAATGCAAAGTTGAATCAGAGGACAATACCTGCGGCTGTGTTGCAGAGTTGGATGCTGAAGTATGTTTGTGAGGATAAAAGGCTTCATTGAAGACAACATTTCTTGCAACATAGATCCTTCCGTCATTATTTTCACATAGGTACCCTTTATGGTGAGAGGAATATCCGAGGAAAATGCATTGATGAGTTCTGAAATCCAATTTGTGCCTGTTGTAGGGTCTTAAATGCGGGAAGCAAGCACATCCAAAGGGCTTAAGGATGTTGTAATCAGGCTTTGTGTGAAATAATGTTTCATATGGAGTAGCAAAGTCAAGAACTCGGGTGGGAAGTCGATTTATGGTAAAAACAGCCGAACTAAATGCATGCCACCAATAGGAGAGATCAAGACCAGCATTGGCTAAGAGGGTAAGGCCGGTTTCATTAATATGACGATGCTTCCTTTCAGCACGACCATTTTGTTCATGAGTGTGGGGACATGGACTTTGAAAGTGAATCCCTTGGTCAAGCAAAAATCTTTTAAATGGCCTATACTCACCACCCCAATCGGCTTGAACTGCCTTAATTGGAAGATTAAATTGCTTCTCAACTAGAGCCTTCCATTTTATAAAGACTTCAAAAGCTTGTCCTTTGAGGGTAAGAGGAAATATCCAAGTGTACCTGCTGTAATCATCCAAGAAATGGACATAATATTTATATCCATCTTTGGAAAGAACATGAGAGGGAATGGGAGAAAGGGTTCCATGGTGGTGGGTTAGGGTTGGTAGTCGTCGTAGCAGAAGCTGGTAGATCGGTTTGAATATCAGAGGCAGAAGCGTTGTCCGGAGAAGCCATTAAAGACGGTAGTCAATGGCATCTGATACCATGAAGAAGCTCAATGGCAGAGAAAAGGAACAAGAAGAAGCAGAGCAAGAAACAGAGTAAGGGCAGAGCCAAAATTGCCAAAAAAAGCTTAACCTTGAATGGTCAGCTTTTCATTTATTTATATTGATCAAGAATTACAAAGTTAATATCAGTAACAACTTAACAGAAAACAACTAACTACCAGAACTTCTAACTAACTGTGTTATTTGCACATGTTTTCTGGTTTACAATAAATAAAAAAACTAAACTGTTTTGGATGTCAAAAACACAAAAAGAAAGCATACACTTATTTTTAGGGCCACACTATAAAATTTCGAATATATTTATATATTAAGTCTTGAAAAGAAAACATCCAAACTTGGAATCATGTTTGTGAAAAATTTGAGATAAATATTGTTCTAATTTGGACAGAGATCCCATGCACTGAGCTTTCGTTGGAATTATTCCATGGATATATATAATTGATTTGGTATAAATGCTTGAGAGTCGTTATAACAAAAAGTAGATAAATTCCAAAACTAAATGGAATTATGAGCTGGAATGGAATTAATTTGAGTATTACTGTTGGATTATATCTCTCTCAAGTATAAAAAATTGTCTAAAATATTTCATGGAGAAATATGGAAAAAGGAATACAATACAATGAAAACTAAATGAAGAAATTAATATTTTTTTTTTCTTTCTCTAATATATCCAATTTTCAAATTTACAGAAATGCTTAATTGATGGGGTCACCACATGGGAAAAATGTTGACCAATTATTTCCTTATTATATTATTAAAAAGAAAAATACATGCATATGTTGACCAACTCAATGAGCTCACGTTGTCATGGCTGCTTTGTATTAGATTTATATATTTATATATTATTAATTAATCAACATTAATAATCAATTGCAGTATTATATGTTAATTAATACACCAATTGTTTTCATTTTTTTTTTTAAATAACTTTCATCAAGATTAGTTGAATAATGCACACTATATATTGAAGTGTATTAATATTGTTGAGGTAATAAATAGGCTTTAAGATTAGTAGTATCGAAATACTTAAAACACTAAACAGGTTCTTCCAAAGCATCAACAAAGATAGAACAGAATATCCAGGTATGAACCATAATAGTTTGTTGGCTGCCAAAAACAACAAACTGTGCTTTTTTTTTTTATTGGTATTATTATGATTGTTTTTATCAATAATATTTTGTGCTTAGGATTAATTAATAATAGCAACCCTATATTATTATTATTATTATTATTATTATTATTATTATTATTATTATGGGCTGGATTGCTGTATATGATTATAATTGATTATGTAACTATTTTATTTTTATTATTTTTATTTTTTTTAAAGTGGTTCAAATATTAAAGCCAATAATTTATTAGGCCTTTGTATATATTGCTGGGTTGAACCATTCTAACCCTTATATACTTGGGGAAAGTATTAAAATTACAAATGTACCATCAGTTTTGCTTAGGGCCCGTTCTTGCTAAACTACGTTCGCGCCTAGGGTTCACTCAGCATAAAAGTCCAAAAATATATTTAATTTCTTTTTAAAAATATGCATATTTTTTTTTCTATAATTTTCAAAGTTATTATATATTTTTTAAATAAAGAGCCCAATAATATTAATTTTTTTAAGGCATACCAAATCTCAAGGCCAGCTTTAATTTTGCTATTTACTTTATAAATATTATATTTACAAAATTGTAATATATATATATATAGGTTACAAAAATTAATATCTGCAGTAAAAAAAGGATTCTGCATTCTTTTCAAAATCTTAATAATACTATTGAAAATAATTTTCCTAAAAAATGCCATTGTTATAGAGATGTCTATTTATATATATTTCTAACTTGATCAACCCAACCCATGTGGACTTTTATTTCATTACATATTTCAAAACCAAAATTTAATATCTTCATATATTTCAACAGGAAGTTGAAGTGAGAATATATAGTTGCAAAAATGAAAGGATCAAACATGATGGTGAAGATTGTTGTGGCAACATGGATATGTTGTTGGAGTATGCTCTGTTTAACAGCTAAATCTTACAGCACAATAAATTTCAACACTAATTTCAAAGGTATGAGCGTCGGATCATATCAAATTTTCATGCAATCTCTTCGAAGAGAATTGTCTAGTAACATCGAGAGCCATGGCATACCATTGTTGCGCACAAAATCTGCGGCGGTCAAAGACAAACAATTTGTATATGTGAGACTTAACAATCCAAGTGTTGCCATAACATTTGCAATATCCGCTCTTAACTCGTATGTTGTTGCCTATCAAGTAGACGCAGAAAGGCGTTGCTACTTCTTTAAAGAAGCTCCGCCGAATTCAAAAACTCTACTTTTCAAACAATGTACTAAAAAAGTTGAAGTTAATCTCAAAACAAATTATGATATCTTAGGAAATAGAGAAAAAACCAATTTGGGATTCAAGTCATTAGACAACTCGCTCCAAGCATTTAAGAGGTTTGATAGCGCGAATCCTACAGACGAGCTTCGCCAAAACCTTCTAGTTGTTATCCAAATGATTGCAGAAGCTGCAAGATCGAAATATATTCAACAAAAATTGGAATGGAAAGGATTTGAAACTGGATTTTTTCCAAGAGCTGATATTATCAGCTATGAGAATAAATGGGAAGATCTTTCGAAAGCAATCCAAAAATCTAAAGATGGAAAAATAATTCCTCCAATTCAATTGCAGAATGAAGATTATAAATTTCGCTATGTGTCAACAGTTGCTGAAGTGAAAAAGGACCTGGCATTCTTGTTGAATTCTGCCACAAAAATGAGTGAAGAAAGATTTGGACAAGGAGAAACTACTACTACTAATGAAGAACTTATCCAAGAGTACTAGCTAGATTATTAGTTGTAGCTGAAAATTGTATGCAATTTGAAGTAATATTTTCGTATATCCTCCTACCTAGTATACTATATTTATAATAATGTTTTAATGTGATTATGAGACACTTCTATTTGAGTGATATAATTATAACGGTATTATTGAAAACACTATGTGTTTACAGTGTAAACCAATAGAGGAAATTACACTTAGTATGGGATTTTAAAAGTTCTTATGATAAATATGGCACATTTAAGTTTGGCCAATTTATATGGTATTTTTTTATTTTTAGGTTTTTGTATGGTATTTGATATGCCATATATATGTAATTAGGTTTCTAAATCCCATATTTACTGTTTTTATTTGTTTAGGAAGTTTTATTTGTCATTGATGCCGGAAAAGTCACCGGAGTTTGCTGCCGGTGCCGGAAAAGTCACCGGAGTAGCGGTCGGTGCCGGAAAAGTCGTCGGAGTTGCTGCCGGCGCCGGAAAATTCGTCGGAATTGGCATTTTCGCCGGAAAAATCACTGAAAAATCACCAAGAAACCGGTTTCTTAAAGTCTAAGAAACCGGTTTCTTGAAGTCTAAGAAACCGGTTTCTTGGTGATTTTTCCGTTGACAATGCCAATTTTGACGACTTTTCTGACGCTAGCAGCTACTCCGGCGACTTTTCCGGCACCGACAGTAAACTTCAGAAAAGTCATTAGAATTGGCATAGTCGCCAGAAAAATTACCAAGAAACTGGTTTCTGGTTTCTTGATGAAGAAACCGGTTTTTTGGTAATTTTTCCGGTAATTTTTCTGACGACAATGGCCTGACGAATTTTCTAGCGTTGGTAGCAACTCTGACGACTAATACACCGACAGCTACTCCGGTGACTTTTTCAGTACCAACAGTAAACTCTAGGAAATTCGTCAAAATTGTCATTGTCACCGGAAAAATTATCGGGCTAATCACCAAGAAACTGGTTTTTTTTCGGTTTCTTGATGAAGAAACCAGTTTCTTGGTAATTTTTTTATATTTTTTTTCTCTATTTGGTTGATTGATGAAACTGGTTTGAATTATTTTCAGTGTATATCATTTTTGTTTTGTTTTCATAATCTTTATTATTGTTGTGTAACAAAATTAGTTCCTTGATGAAGAAACCAATTTCTTGGTGAAGAAACCAGTTTCTTGACGAAAAAACCACTTTCTTGGTGATTTTTCTAATGATTTTGCTGGCGACAATGCCAGTTCTGACGACTTTTTTTACGCCGGCAATAACTCTGGCGATTTTTCCAACACCAGGAACTACTCCGGCAACTTTTTCGGCACCGACATCAAACTCCAGAATAGTCGTCGGACTTGGCATTGTCACTGGTAAAATTACCGAAAAATCACCAAGAAACCGGTTTCTAACATCAAGAAACCGGTTTCTTGGTGATTTTTCCAGCGACAATGCTAATTTTGACGACTTTTTCGGCGCCGGCAGCAACTCCGGCGACTTTTTCGGCACCGGCGGCTACTCCGACGACTTTTCCGGTGCCGACAGTAAACTCCGGTGACTTTTCCAGCACGAGTGACAACTTCGGCAATCACTATAGTTTTATTTGTTTTATTTTTTTAAAAAAAATAAATATGAAGGGAATTTTAATATTTTTTATAGTAATTTAATTAAGTTTTTATTTTTTATGAATTTTAAATTCAGATTTCTTTTTAATGTTTTGTATGGTTTTTTTTAGAAAAAAACCATATTTTTAGTTTGATTGGTTAAATAATGCCATATTTAGTGGTATTTACTTTTTATGCCATATTTTTCATAACCTTAATAATTTTTCCCATATTTTTGAAAATAGCCCAAACCAATAACACAACCCAAATAAAAGTCTCGACCCAACCCAAAAATTGAAGGGATAATTTCACAAATACACAAAAATAATAAAAAAATTACAAAAATATGGTTTCACGGAATTTTAAATATTTTTACGAATTTTTTGGTTTTATTTATAGAAAGTACGGTCTTTTTATGTTGTATTCACGTTAATTTGCTGTTAATTTTTTGTTATCTGTATGTTATTATTTGTTGTTGTTTTGATGTTATTTAGATGTTATTTTCATATTACTTTTATGTAGTTTTCTTGTTATTTTTGTATTGTTTTTACGGGAAATTGTAAAAATGTTAAAAAAATCATTAAATATAAAAATGTAATTTTTTTTTTTTACAAAAAATGGTGCCTTAGGGCTCGTTTGGAACATGTTGTTAGGTCATATTGTATTGTATTATATTGAATTAGATTATATATCATATTTTTATATAATATTAAATTTATACTAAAATATTATATATTTAAGTGCCTATAAAAGTTAATACCACATATAGTTTTATATAAAAATATTGTATAAAATACAATTTAATATAATACTATACAATATAATACGGTATAATATAGCATACCAAACGAATCCTTAAGTAATTATCCCAAAATTGAAACCTAAACCTTGGTATAGTTTTCTTCTTCCTTACCAGCTTGAATAATGTTCAAGAAAATCACAAAGGCACGCAGCTCTGCTAGGGTTTCACACACACACATTCAATCACAGAGAGAGAGAGAGAAATAATCAAAGAAAAATGAGAGTAAACAAAGACACAACCAGATTTTACAAGGTTCATGTAGGAATTGACACGTTCACACACACACACACCTACACCAACTCACAATACCAATTTAGACAAGAATTAAGGTTAACTATCTTTGTCTTTTGTTGAACCACATATTGGACACACAACCACACATGTTACCAGTTCAAACACCACATACACACACAATCTACTTTACTAATATTGTTTTGATTTCACATGTTTCAGAACCATCTTCGAATTTAACCCAATATCAAACACAAAATGAAAAGCAGTAGGGTTTTTTCAAAACATTCAAACAAGAAGAAGAATCAACAGAGATTTGCAACACAATTAAAAAAAATAGAGAGAAGATCAAGAAGAACAAACATATTATAGAGGTTCGCCCAAAAATTCTAGGGTATGTCCTCTCTCGAGCTCGCCAGAAGAATCGCTCAGTCAATCTTATTACTCAAGCCAAGATTACATCAGAGTTCATCGATTCCAACCACATCTCAGAAGGTAATCGATTTATGTTTGTTTCTCTCAAAGATCTCTCTTCTCACAACTCTCAGTAGCTTGTTTTTCTCTCAAAGCTTCTTCTCTTTCTCTCTCACTCAATCTGTGTATTTTCTTCTCTACGAGGTGAACTAACTTCGAACTCTATTTGATCTGGCTTCTAGGAGCACTTTAAATACTGCTGGGGTCAAGGGGTTTGAGGTAACGACTTCTAACTGATTTGTCTGAGCTGGAATTCGGTTAGAATAGTTGTTGGGAATTAATTTACTATTAAACTGTTTTGGATAGGTTGGCACATGGTGGATTTATCAACAGTTCACTCAAAATTCGGGTTACATTGTTGGTGATCTCACCTCAGAGAAGCTCAAAGTATGCACTATCAAAAAATGGAGTTACAACTGGTCTAATCCTCCAATCCTTAATTCGAATTGCAAGATCCACAAATCTTTCAATTTTTTCTATTTTTTTCCTTTTTTTATGTGTTACCCTTTCTAATTTCTCTTCACTACTACAAAAAGAGATTTTAGAAGTAATTTTTGCAAAATTTGTAACCCATAATCACTTAGGTAAAAGAAGAATCTTCATGACAATTACACTAAGTAATTTGATCGAGAATAACCCATATCCATCAAACTACACTCATCTAGAGCACTTTGGAAGTTACGTATAAGATAGGACAATCTCACACCCGCCCCTTCTTCTTCATGAGCATATAAAATTTACTTAAATCACCATCACACAACTAAGAATATTGAAAAAAGTTTCCAACACTACAAAAAGGCTTATTCCCGTCAGTTTTTCAAATTGGCTTTTTAGGGAACCGTTGCTAATAAAGTTAAGTGATTGTTTAAAATTCAAAAATGAGTTATAACGCTATCCTAAGGACTTAAAATTGTCGAGTATATTATAGCTGACGGTCTTAAACCGTCAAAAATAATAGTATACCGGACAGTTTTAAACTGTGAGAGATAGCGTGTTAAACATATAAAGATCCAAAAACATTTTATTTCTAAAACATTTTAAATCTCGCACCGCTATCGTCTTTCTCGCTCTCTCTCTCTCTCTCTCTCTCTCTCTCTCTCTTCAAACTCACGATGGAACCCACCACAACCACCACAACCCACCACCACTACCACGAAGCCCACCACCATCACCACAAAGACCTCTCTCTCTCTCTCTCTCTCTCTCTCTCTCTCTCTCTCTTTATTTCTTTCTCTCTCTCTCTCTCTCTCTCTCTCTCTAGTTCAACGCGAATGTAGATCTCGAGGGTTGGTGGCGCCTCCTCGTCGGCGACTATGGGTTCACAAAATAAGTAATCTCTATTACTTTTATTTTGGAATTTATGTATTTTTGAGATTGTATTTTACAGAGGTCTAACAGTTGTTTCTTCACATATTACTATTAAAGTATAATTGATTATCGATCAGTGACAAAAAAATACTGACAAATAATTTCTTACAGATACAAATTCACATTTATGATTTCTAGTTAGAATTAAGTTGCATGTTAGTTGAATAATAGTTTTGCTACTACAATATCATCGTATTATAAAAATAAGGATTGGACTTGTCAAATACGCGACCTGAATAGATAAAACACAATTGTTGTAATATTCATTTAAATATGTGAAATTATTAGTTGTTTTGTGATTTTTTGTTAGTTGGCTCGTAATAGATATAACTGTTGCATTATATTTTTCTTACAGTTTTCTCATAGTAGACTGACCATAAATTAATTTTCAAAATGTCAAGAAAGGGACGTAATTCCGTTTCTCATATTTTACAATGGGCAGTTTTCATCAATGAATGAATTGTGTAAATTACAAAGTTAGTGGCAAATTCATCTCAATTGATTGAAAATATGAAGAATTTGTACACAAGTTAAAACAAGTGCTGGAATACAACAAAGAAAACACTCAACTATAACCGAAATATTAAGTGAAAGAAGGTTACCAATCGTTGAGATAAAGGACGATCCAAGTCTACTTTTTTACATGATCCAAGTAATTATATATTAAAAGAAAATTTATTTGACTTTTTTAATTTTTTCAGAACTCATAGAAGGAATATTTTCTTTAATACATTGCGCATATTGATTTTTAAATAGTTACATAATAGTTGATTTAAAAGGAGCTGTTGCGAAAATTATTAGACACTACGCAAGTATACGCAATCAAGTAGTAAACTCACACAGGTGAGGTCGAACCACAGGGAATTGGACTAATTACTACTAAATTATACTATTGATTCTATCTGGTAAAAGAATACTTTTATGAATTAAATAAGACAATTCAGAAAATTAAAAATAACAAAGGAAGATTAATCAAGATAAGAAAATAGGGAGACGAATCCTGTTGTTAAGTTACCAATGTTAATGTCTAAATGCTATCCTTCTCTTGAAGTGAATGATAGATTATGAATTAACCTAGCTCTTTTCAGATCTTCTAGGTTCTAAATCTCATGCTCTCAAATTAATCTCTTAATTAAACTAACATGAAATCAGCATTAATCAATAATCTAAATGTCACAAAGGCTATGTAAATACTTTCGTTTCACATCAAAACCTAGACTATCCAATTTAAGCATTCTCAATTCTCACTTTTCAGATTTCGAATTGAGATCATAAAACATGTAAAAGGTGATCAATCTTGCACATGGAAATTAAACACAAATATGAATAGTATTCACAATCAAGATGGAGGAATGGCAATTAATCATTAACTAGGAAAAGCTTAAACAACATTCATCATTCTCCCTAAATAGGAGTTTAGTTCAAAACATCCATAATCAAATCCATAATTAATATTGAAACAGAAAATAGCATAGAAAAATTAAAGAGAAGAGAAAGAACTAGTTGAAGCAATTGATCCGGGTCGCCACAAGCCGCTCTTCTAGCCTCCTCCTTTGTTTCTAGGGTTCCAATTCTGAATAATCCCTAATTTTCACGAACTCTCACTATTTAAACCAAGTCTCAACTTAAAAATTCGTGAAATTACGAAACTGCCCAAAAATCCCGTCACTGGGGTCCCCGCCGGGACTGGCAATGCCCCCGTCGCGACGGGGTTAAGCAGCGATTTCTTGAAAATCTTTCTGCTAGTTCCCGTCGCGACGGGATTTGGGAGCAACATATGTTTTTGGTTTTTTTTTTCTCAATTCTTTCACCACTTGTCCTCAATTCTTGTAAATACTTTCTTTAAACACCCAAGGACCTGAAACAAAAGAATCAAGCGTAAAATAGCCCTAAAACTAGAAACAAAGAGTGAAAACTAACCGAAAATACGACCCGAAACTTAGACTAATTTTAGCCTAACAAATTCCCCCAAACTAGATTCTTACTCGCCCTCGAGTAAGATAAATACTACTAACTACTAATCTACTAACTACACTATCAGATAATCACAATACTACTGCCTCATGTGTTGTTCTCTTCTATTGCTCAAACTAGAATTTCAATTCCACCAACTCTAACAATTAATTTAGATGCTCAGTTTGTCACATACTGCATAAACACAAGATGACTTCACAATCGAAACAGTGTTATAATGGTTTTACGCTTTCCATCCATTCCACTACCCGATAACTCATATGCTTGCATGCTTACCTCTCTCCACTAATGTTGACAACATCCTTTCGGAATCAATAGGAAGTTTTGAGGTTTAGAGAGTATGGCTTAGATCTTTGGAAAATGAAAACAATTTTGGCTAAAGATATCATAAGCACAAAAATAACCGAAGATTGAGACTTTTCTTCTTTTCCTTCTTATCCTCAACGTCACTGAAATTTATTATTTTTTCCTGAATCATGTTTTTTTTTCCTTTTTTTTTTCTTTATTTTTTTTCTTTTTTTTTCAGTGATATTGATCTTGCAACTTATATTTTTTTTTTCTCAATCTTGCACGTTTTTTTTTTCTATCTTCTCTCACACCATGCATTTTGCTCCCCCAAACTAATTATATAGCTTATGATATCATTGATAAAATAGTGAGGACAAAATTTAATAGTGTGGATACATATTTCGATTCAACAGGTGAAGAATAAAACAAGTTTAGGCTCAAGAGGGTTAACTAAGGATAATCATTTCATGGTAGGCTTGAAAGGCTCAAACTATCCAACAAATGCCTAAATCATATTCCTATTGAATGTTGTCAAGGATTTCGCCTCAAAAGAATAAAACATGCAAGTTCTAAGCTATCCAGTCAATCTTACCACAAACAATAGTAAAATAATTATAACATATTTCACAGATCATCAAATTGCATTCTTACACATGTTATACAAGCATCCAAACTAATCCAAAGAGTTAACAGAATTAAGCACACAGTTATTTTGCAATTTTAGAGCACATCACACTAATCAGCAGCACACAATTATCTTCTAGCTTATTGTCATTCCTTAACTAAAACAAAAAAAACTAAAACAGATAATTAAAATGCAGAATTTAAAAATTTTAAGTCTCTCCCCCAAACTAAATATGACATTGTCCCCAATGTGACATTAAAGAAAAAGGAAAGGAAACTTACCTGAGCGCCACATCAACAAGCGGTTGACGCCCGTAATAAGCATCATGTTGGACAACTTGAAAGTTGTTTTTAAAAATACCCTCAAGCTTGGCATGTAATGAGTTTGAACCAAAAACCACACCAACAACACAAGACTTTCGATGATGAGCTTGGGGAGAAGCCTTTCGAAGCTCGTAGAGGATATAATATGGTGTTGATGAAATATATGGATCCATTGGTGGTTTGTTTGTCAATATCATTGATGCAGTTGAATCAATGATGTCATGTTCTTCCTCATCCTCCAATGTCACAGTTTCAACACTTTCATCTAACAACCCTTCTTCTTGTTGCTCACTCTTCACTTGGCTATCCATACCCTCACTTATGATTTCATATTCAATGATTTCCTTTTCACAAGGATCTTGATCTTCAACTGTAGGCTCATTATCTTCCTTGTATTCAAATAATGACCCTTCTTCATTGTACCAACAACTCTCATAACTTTCATCATTGGAGTTATTACATTCTGAATCATGAGTCATTGAATTATCACATAAAGATCTCACCATGTCAGTTAAGCGATTAATCTCTCCTGGAAGTGATTTTAGAAGTGATAGTAGTTGCTCCTCTTTTTCTGTTTGTTGGGATGAATTTGGGCAATAAGGTGGGTATTGGTGACTCCAACCCTGAAGTGATGGATTCCAATGCCAATCGTAATCAAAATCTGCCATATCATTCAACAAATTTATTACGTCATAGCCTCTCATTAATAAAGGCGCTCCCGTTGCCTCTGCTGCATAATCAACCCAGCTTCTTGTTTCATCGTTAAGTCCATTATACAAGAGCCATGTAAAACATCCACTTGAGAAAGTGGGATAACATCTCTCTCCAAGCTCTTTAAATCTCATCCAAGCAGAATAGAATGGTTCATTGTGTTGTTGGACAAAATCATCAAGATATAGCATCTGGATTTATCTTGCAGTTCAAACTCATAAGTAAAACATTAGTAAAATTAAAAAATAAAACTAAATTAGTACTAAAAAGATAAAAAAAAAAAAAAATTTGAAACAACAAAATTAATACTAAAACTAAAAAGAAAAACCAAATTAAAAAAAAAATTTAATTTTTAATAATATTACAAAATTTAATCTAAAAGAAACAAATTAGAAATAAGCAAAAGAATTAACCAAAGTAGAAGTTAGTATAATTTTATGTAATATTAATCTTTAAACAATTCCCCGGCAACGGCGCCAAAAACTTGTTGCGAAAATTATTAAACACTACGCAAGTATACGCAATCAAGTAGTAAACTCACACAGGTGAGGTCGAACCACAGGGAATTGGACTAATTACTACTAAATTATACTATTGATTCTATCTGGTAAAAGAATACTTTTATGAATTAAATAAGACAATTCAGAAAATTAAAAATAACAAAGGAAGATTAATCAAGATAAGAAAATAGGGAGACGAATCCTGTTGTTAAGTTACCAATGTTAATGTCTAAATGCTATCCTTCTCTTGAAGTGAATGACAGATTATGAATTAACCTAGCTCTTTTCAGATTTCTAGGTTCTAAATCTCATGCTCTCTAATTAATCTCTTAATTAAACTAACATGAAATCAGCATTAAGCAATAATCTAAATGTCACAAAGGCTATGTAAATACTTTCGTTTCACATCAAAACCTAGACTATCCAATTTTAGCATTCTCAATTCTCACTTTTCAGATTTCGAATTGAGATCATAAAACATGTAAAAGGTGATCAATCTTGCACATGGAAATTAAACACAAATATGAATAGTATTCACAATCAAGATGAAGGAATGGCAATTAATCATTAACTAGGAAAAGCTTAAACAACATTCATCATTCTCCCTAAATAGGAGTTTAGTTCAAAACATCCATAATCAAATCCATAATTAATATTGAAACAGAAAATAGCATAGAAAAATTAAAGAGAAGAGAAAGAACTAGTTGAAGCAATTGATCCGGGTCGCCACAAGCCGCTCTTCTAGCCTCCTCCTTTGTTTCTAGGGTTCCAATTCTGAATAATCCCTAATTTTCACGAACTCTCACTATTTAAACCAAGTCTCAACTTAAAAATTCGTGAAATTACGAAACTGCCCAAAAATCCCATCACTGGGGTCCCCGTCGCGACTGGCAATGCCCCCGTCGCGACGGGGTTAAGCAGCGATTTCTTGAAAATCTTTCTGCCAGTTCCCGTCGCGACTAGGGCATTTCCCGTCGTGACGGGATTTGGCAGCAACATATGTTTTTGGTTTTTTTTCTCAATTCTTTCACCACTTGTCCTCAATTCTTGTAAATACTTTCTTTAAACACCCAAGGACCTGAAACAAAAGAATCAAGCGTAAAATAGCCCTAAAACTAGAAACAAAGAGTGAAAACTAACCGAAAATATGACCCGAAACTTAGACTAATTTTAGCCTAACAGGAGCCTTCTCCTATTTAGGTATGGGCTCAAACAAAATTATCATAAGAACAATTATCATTTAACTTCTTTTTCCCTTTTCCTTTTCCTCTTGGAGAGTGGAGACAGATTTCAACCCCATTTTTGAAGCTTTAGGGCATGTAATTAGAACTTTGCCACAAAAGAAAATGGAGAAGATGAAGAATGAATTATATATAGGAAATTGTAGAAAAAAAAAAGAGAAAAAAAAACTTGGACTGATTCTTTAAAAGCAATTGAAGATTGTGAGATTAATTTAGTTTTTTTTGGAGATATTTCTTCTTTAAATCATGTAGGGAAGTTTAAATGTGTAGTTGAAAACGAAAAAAAAAAAAAGAAGAAGAAATTGAAAAGATAGGTTCGTTGAATATGATGGAAGAACAATGACATCAGCATTAAGAGAATTATGTGTGCAAGTGATATTTTGGTTGATAAAAAAATAAGATGTATAAAAGTAATCTTACTGTTGTGAAAGTAAAAATGTAATAAAAGTTAAATTTTGCATTTTTTATGCAAATATTTCTTTTCATTTTTTATTTTTGCTACGAACAAAATTAAATAAAAAATGTAACTTATATATTTAAGTGCCTATAAAAATTAGAAATTTTTACATGAAAAATCCATTTTGCACAATTTATTACAAAAATACTCCTACACGCCTATATCAACTTTTTTACTTACAATGTTTGTTTTATTACACAAATACCACTTAGTCATCATTTCATGCACATACACGTGTGCTTTCCCCATCCCTCATCAATCAAATCCTACTCGCTTCTCTCTCTGTTTTCATTTTCTTTTCATTTCATTTTCGATTTTTCATTTCTGTTTCTAACTTCATTTAAATACAAGTAACCTCCCTTCATAAGATTAACCACCCATTATTGATCACGTTTTTCCCTCTTCTTTTTTGTTCATCCACGAAATTTCAACTCCCTCTAAGCCCACGATTTATCAACTGTTATTCCCTCTCTGTTTCAGTTTTTTTCAATTTTATTTATAAGATGGCAATCACTCGTTCATCATCATCCCCTTCTCCAGTTCTCAAACAAAAATCGAAAATGGGCAAGAAAACTTTGGCCAACGAATCCAAGGGTAAACGCCCGATCATTGAAGATTATGATTCTGATTTTGATGCTCCAATGCCCAAGCGTGGGAGACCCCATTCTTCGAAGAAAACGAAGCTCAACTTGGAGGAGCACACGGTTCCAGAAATTTCTGGGAAGAAAACTCTTGCATCTGCTGAAGATCGAACTCAGGTTGGTTTTTAGTTTCATTATCGTTTCCCCCTTTTCCTTCATTTACACTTTACCCAGATTTTGGCGTTTTTTTGTTCATTCTGCTTTGTGTAATTTTAGGGTTTCATTTGCACATTTCGTTTTATGTTTTTAAATTTTTTAGTTATTTATTGTTGGTTTTGAACATTTCATTTGGTTCTTCTCTGGGTGTTGTTCTTTAATTTGGTTTTGTTTTCTTTATTTTCAGTGTTTTTTTGTGCTTACAGGTTCTGTGTTTTGTTTTCGTTTTTAGTGTTTTCAATCAGTCGTTTGTAGTTTCTTATAAGTTTTTTAATAGTTTGATAATGGTATGTTTGATGTGTTTTCGATTTTCATTAGGTTTAGTTGTTTGCTGTTATATTTTACGTTTCAAAACGATTTTCAAATCTTTGCTCTATATTTTTCTATAGTTGTATCTGTTTTGTAGTTTGTTTGTTGTTTGTATATAGTTTTATTGTTCTTTTCATACTGTATTTTTCACTATTAAAAATTTATTGTGTTGTTATGTTTGATGTGTTTTTCGATTTCCTTTAGGGTTAGTTGTTTACTGTTTTTTTTACGTTTCAAAACGATTTCAGGTCTTTACTGTTTTTTTCTGTGTAGTTGTATGTTATTGGTACGTAGTTTGTTTGTAGTTTGTTTATAGTTGTATTATAGTTTTTATACTGTTTTATTCACGATTTATAATTTATTGTGGCCATTTTCGTTATGTTGCAGGTTTGGGACTACAAATTTAGTCCTTCTGATTTTTATAGATCTAAGTGTGTATGCACCAGTGTTTTTTCCGTGATAGATAATATTAAGAACACTTTATCTGTTAATTTGCTTTCTTTGTTTCGTCAAACTCAGTTTGGGCATTTTCTGGATATGCCTGAGTTTGTTTTTCATCTGCAAGTCGTACATAGTTTATTACTAAGGGAAGTTTTCCAGCCCAATCCTAAAGAGTTTTGGGCTAAGGTTGCTGTTAGTGCCCACTTGCATTTTGGATCCAAACAACAAATCTTGTATGTTCTTGCACATGATTTTTTAACTCTGAATTGGAAGTTGTTCCTAATTGCATAGAAACCAAGCACACTCTGCAGTGTTTCTTTGTCTTTGTATATTTGTGCTTCTTCTATTTCAAGATGTTGCGGATCTGTGATTAGTAGTTTGTCATAATCTGTGATTTCTGGTTCCTTTTTTCTGTTGTTTTCCAGTTGCTCAACCATCTCCTCTGCCACAAGTTTTTCATAGTCCATGAAGTCAAAACTTTCTCCCCCAAATTCTGGTACTGTAGCTTCAATTATATGTTGTTGATTTGTTGAGTCTTCTGTTGTTGCTGCATTGTATTCGATTGGTTGGAAGGCGCTTGTATGTGTAATTAATGAATTGTCATTTCCCAAGAATGATGCATCGATGGTTGTTGTTGGGTTGTTGATGACATTCACACACATTGGGTATGTTGTGAAGTCGGGGTCTTTCAGTTTGAGTTGTATGTAGAAATGCAGGCTTTGATCATCCTTTATCCTCAATGGTTGGTATCCTTCCTTCACTTGATATTTCAGTTGCAAAACAGTGTTTTCTTGGTTGCACTCCAGGACATCTTTGAGTTTCCGTTGCAAATCTTCATAGTTACAATTGGCTGAAATGTAATGTCCACTGGCTTCATAATTTTCATAATTCATTCGATCATCGAATTGTCCATTGTAGAAGACTAGGAATGGAATGTCTTTCCTTTCCTGTGTTTTTGCAATGGTTATTAGTCCGATGCAACGAATTTTAAAACTGGTTTGATTCTATTATGAAATAGAGTACAAACTTACTTCTATCTCTGTCCCTTTGTTCAAGCATTGTATTTCCTGTCCTGATTCCTGATTTTGCCATTTTTTTGTTGTTAATAAACTACAAAGAAACGAGAATAAAACTATTAAGAAACTTCATTTAAATTTTGGGAAACTAACCATTTCTCAAACTGTTCTGTCCTCTATCTTTTCCAAAATAAATTCCTGCAAAAAACGTAATGAAACTATTATTAAATGATTATGCAACTGTAAACCAACTTAAAAACCACAATTCTATCCCCAAAATTACATAGTTCTTACTCATTGTCATTTTTCATCATGTTTATTCGAATTAGATCGATTTCCAACTATTATAAAACTAATTTGCTACCATTAACATCTTACCATGTATATATGCTAGCTCTTGGTACTTGTCATTTGACACTTCTTCATGATTTCTAAACCATTTTAAAACAATAATGCAACTGTAAGCCAACGCAAAAAAATAAAAATACCTTATTAGTATCACGTGGTTCCTTAATTAGAATCAGTTCTTGTTTATTGTTTTTACCATTTGAATTTCCTATTGTACACCAGTGAATCAACCAGAATGCAACTGTAAATGACGTGTATCATTGTTGAAAAAAAATTTCAGTTCATACCTTTTTTTTTTGATTTGAGGGGGAGCTCCTGATCTGTTCAATACAGATTTACATTGCTTCAATCTGAATTTTCGACGCTCGTTTGAGTGATATTGCACTATAAAAACCGAAATCAAATGTTGAATTTTAGTTTCTCCACGGTTTTCCTGGTCATTTTTTTTTTCTGTTTAGATCCTTGGATTTGTTCGTTTCCTATTGAAATTCGACGGAATTTATGGTTGTTTTACGTTCGATCTGGTTTCATTCTGGTTGCGTAGCCGACTGCATCGATGGAGGTTCATTCATCCTCTCCGTTTGTGACGTGCGGCTGAAGGTAAGGTCAAGTGGTATTTTTGTAATATTTTCAATTTGGGCTGTACAAATGTTGATTGGGCCGGCCCACAGTATTGTTGTAATATTTTACCCTTTTTGGAATATTCCTGTTTTTTTCCCTAAAAATTAATACCACATATAGTTTTATATAAAAATATTGTATAAAATACAATTTAATATAATACTATACAATACAATAGCGTACCAAACGAACCCTTAAGTAATTATCCCAAAATTGAAACCTAAACCTAAGTATAGTTTTCTTCTTCCTAAGCTTGAATGTTCAAGAAAATCACAAACGCACGCACCTTACTAAGGTTTCACACACACACACACACACACATTCAATCACAGAGAGAGAGAGAGAAATAATCAAAGAAAAATGAGAGTAAACAAAGACACAACCAGATTTTATTTTACGAGGTTCATGTAGGAATTGACACGTTCACACACACACACACACCTACACCAACTCCCAATATCAATTTAGACAAGAATTAAGGTCAGCTATCTTTGTGTTTTGTTGAACCACATATTGGACACACAACCACACATGTTACCAGTTCAAACAAAACATACACACACAATCTACTTTACTAATATTGTTTTGATTTCACATGTTTCAGAACCATTTTCGAATGAAACCCAATATCAAACACAAAATGAAAAGCAGTAGGGTTTTTTCAAAACATTCAAGCAAGAAGAAGAATCAACAGAGATTTGCAACACAATTAAAAAAAATAGAGAGAAGATCAAGAAGAACAAACATATTATAGAGGTTCGCCCAAAAATTCTAGGGTATGTCCTTTGTCGAGCTCGCCAGAAGAATCGCTCAGTCAATCTTATTACTCAAGCCAAGATTACATTAGAGTTCATCGATTCCAACCACATCTCAGAAGGTAATCGATTTATATTTGTTTCTCTCAAAGATCTCTCTTCTCACAACTCTCAGTAGCTTGTTTTTCTCTCAAAGCTTCTTCTCTTTCTCTCTCATTCAATCTGTGTATTTTCTTCTCTGGGAGGTGAACTAACTTCGAACTCTATTTGATTTGGCTTTTGGGAGCACTTTAAATACTGCTGGGGTCAAGGGGTTTGTGGTAACGACTTCTAACTAATTTGTCTGAGCTGGAATTCGGTTAGAATAGTTGTTGGGAATTAATTTACTATTAAACTGTTTTGGACAGGTTGGCACAAGGTGGATTTATCAACAGTTCACTCAAAATCCGAGTTACATTGTTGGTGATCTCACCTCAGAGAAGCTCAAAGTATGCACTATCAAAAATGGAGTTACAACTGGTCTAATCCTCCAATCCTTAATTCGAATTGCAAGATCCACAAATCTTTCAATTTTTTCAATTTTTTCCTTCTTTTATGTGTTACCCTTTCTAATTTCTCTTCACTACTACAAAAAGAGCTTTTAGAGGTAATTTTGGCAAAATTTGTAACCCATAATCACTTAGGTAAAAGAAGAATCTTCATGAGAATTACACTAAGTAATTTGATCCAGAATAACCCATATCCATCAAACTACACTCATCTAGAGCACTTAATTTGGAAGTTACGTATAAGATAGGACAATCTCACACAACTAAGAATATTGAAAAAAGTTTCCAACACTACTACAAAAAGGCTTATTCCCGTCAGTTTTTCAAATTGGCTTTTTAGGGAACCGTTGCTAATAAAGTTAAGTGACCGTTTAAAACCATCGAGAATACTCCACTAATCTCGATGTTTTTAAACAGCCGTTTTAGAATCCTCGACTGTATAAAACATGCATAATTTTAAAATTGAAAAATGAGTTATAACGCTATCCCAAGGACTTAAAATTGTCGAGTATATTATAGCTGACGGTCTTAAACCGTCAACAATAATAGTATACCGGACAGTTTTAAACTGTGAGAGATAGCGTGTTAAACATATAAAGATCCAAAAACATTTTATTTCTAAAACATTTTAAATCTGGCACCGCTATCGTCTCTCTCTCTCTCTCTCTCTCTCTCTCTCTCTCTCTCTCTCTCTCTCTCTCTCTCTCTCTCTCTCTCTCTCTCTCTCTCTCTCTCTCTCTCTCTCTCTCTCTTCAAACTCACGATGGAACCCACCACAACCCACCACCACTACCACGAAGCCCACCACCATCACCACAAAGACCTCTCTCTCCCTCTCTCTCTCTCTCTATCTCTCTCTTTCTTTCTCTCTCTCTCTCTCTCTCTCTCTCTCTCTCTCTCTCTCTATAGTTCAACACGAAAGTAGATCTCGAGGGTTGGTGGTGCCTCCTCGTCGACGACTGTAGGTTCACAAAATAATTAATCTCTATTACTTTTATTTTGGGATTTATGTATTTTTTGAGATTGTATTTTGCAGAGGTCTAACAGTTTCTTCACATATTAATATTAAAGTATAATGAATTATCAATCAGTGATAAAAAAATACTGACAAATAATTTCTTACAGATACAAATTCGCATTTATCATTTCTAGTTACAAGTAAGTTGCATGTTAGTTGAATAATAATTTTGCTACTACAATATCATAGTATTATAAAAATAAGGATTGGACTTGTCAAATACGCCACCTGAATAGATAAAACACAATTGTTGTAATATTCATTTAAATATGTGAAATTATTAGTTGTTTTGTGATTTTTGGTTAGTTGGCTCGTAATAGATATAACTGTTGCATTATATTTTTCTTACAGTTTTCTCATAGTAGAGTGACCATAAATTAATTTTCAAAATGTCAAGAAAGGGATGTAATTTCGTTTCTCATATTTTACAATGGGCAGTTTGATCAAGGAATGAATTGTGCAAATTACAAAGTTAGTGGCAAATTCATCTCAATTGATTGAAAATATGAAGAACTTGTACACAAGTTGAAACAAGTGCTGGAATACAACAAAGAAAACACTCAATTATAACTGAAATATTAAGTGAAAGAAGGTTACCAATCGTTGAGATAAAGGACGATCCAAGTCTATTTTTTTACATGATCCAAGTAATTATATATTAAAAGAAAATTTATTTGACTTTTTTAATTTTTCAAAACTCATACAGGAAGAAATATTTTCTTTAATACATTGCGCATATTGATTTTTAAATAGTTACATAACAGTTGATTTAAAAGGAGCCTTCTCCTATTTGGGTATGGGCTCAACAAAATTATCATAAGAAAAATTATCATTTAACTTCTTTTTCCCTTTTCCTTTTCCTCTTGGAGAGTGGAGACAGATTTCAATCCCATTTTTGAAGCTTTAGGGCATGTAATTAGAACTTTTCCACAAAAGAAAATGGAGAAGATGAAGAATGAATTATATATAGGAAATTGTAGAAAAAAAAGAGAAAAAAAACTTGGGCTGATTCTTTAAAAGCAATTGAAGATTGTGAGATTAATTCAGTTTTTCTTAGAGATATTTCTTCTTTAAATCATATAGGGAAATTTAAATGTGTAGTTCAAAACGAAAAAAAAAAAAAAAGAAGAAGAAATTGAAAAGATAGGTTCGTTGAGTATGATGGAAGAATATAATGACATCAACATTAAGAGAATCATGTGTGCAAGTGATATTTTGTTTAATAAAAAAATAAGAGGTATAAAAGTAATCTTACTGTTGTGAAAGTAAAAATGTAATAAAAGTTAAATTTTGCATTTATTATGTTAAAATTTCTTAGGATAAGTTGAAAAATACAACTTTTATTAATCAATTAATTAAATTTACCTCTAATTTTATATTTAATTGAAACATACTTCTTTTTATATGTATTGTACCCAAAATACCCTGACATAAGAGAGTCACATGGAGAGTATCTTGAAGTGACAGGGGTAAAATTGGTACAATATTTAAAAAAAAAAGGTAAAAATGACAAATTTTACAAAAGAGGATAAAAATAAAAGAGAATAATAAAAAAATGGTATAGAGTGTAATTTCTTCAAATTTCTTTTCATTTTTTATTTTTGCCACGAACAAAATTAAATTAAAAATGTAACGTATGTATTAGTCCTTTTATTTAGATTGAGCTAGAAAGTCAATATTCAAATTTCTACAATGGTAATTATATTTATATATATTACTGTCAAATGAACCCAAACTATTTTTAATACGTTATGTTTTCACGTTTTTGTCCATACTCTACCAAAATTGATAAGGAACCAAGTATTAATACATGAAATACACATAATTTTTTGTTTGAAAAATAACTCAATTAATTTCATTAACAATCAACCAATAAAATTACTTTCAACTCAAAGCGACATTCCCCTCAAAGATAATACCATGAGGAGAAAAATATGAAGAGCAAGCTAACTAATTGTCAAGGACGCCTATACTAACAACCGTTAGGTTTTAGTTAGTAGTTGTTGTGTTTGTTACAGTGTCTATTCAAGCTACTTCTTGTAGTTGGCTTGGTTAATTCTTGTAACTAATATCTCTATATAAATACTACTCTGTAATCTTTTCCACCTTAATCAATACAACAACTACTTTATCTTCTTTCTCACTCTCTCTGTTTTCTCTCTCTAAGACTGAACTTAAGATGGTATCAGGGCTCCATTGATCATTCAACAATGGAAGCATCTTCAGCACAAACCAAAAGAGCATCAAGATTGAACAATGCTCAGGTTCAAAACAATCAACAGGTACCTTTACCTAGATCCTATCCTATCTCCTTTAATCATTCTTTGTCCATTAAACTCGATGAACATAACTTCCTTCCATGGAAGCATCAAGTCCTTGCTTCAATCAAGGGCAATTGTCTCTTAAAGTTTTTAGATTCTGCTAATGTTCTGGCAAAGTTCTTGAGTGCTGAAGATGAAAGAACCAACAACATCAATCTTGACTTTGAATGTTAACAACCTAATTACTAGTGATATTACTTAGCCTTATTTTCTGTTGTTTTAGTTGTTAAATCTTTCTGTTAATTGCTGTTACTTTAACAACTTTCTGTTATTGTCTTGGTTGTAATCTTTTGTCTATAAATAAAGGCTTGGCTGCCCTGTTTTAGGGTAATGCTTTTCAGATTCATTTGATGCCTTAATTCTTGCTTTTAGCTCCTCTGGTTTCTCTGGTTTTTACCTTCTACATGGTATCAGAGTTCTTGACTAGCGTCCATGGAATCTTCCACTTCAGATCCTCTGGCTACAATGGCCACTGCTACTCCCGCTGCTCCTCTTCTTTCTCAGGTTCAATGGAATCCTTTTGCTAACTCTCTTTCGTCTTCTCTTACAGTGAAGCTTGATCGTCTCAACTACTTGTCTTGGAAATCACAAATCGTCCCCACTGTAATCGGCCATGACCTAGATCAGTTCTTGTTCTCAGATGTCACTCCGCCAACAAATCTAGTCACCGGTGCTGTCAATCCCGAGTATGTCCAATGGAAGAAGAAAGACCAGCTTCTCCTTTCTTGGCTCCGGTCATCTATGTCCGAACCGATTCTTGCCTCAGTTGCCACATTCAACACGTCGTTCTCTGTTTGGAGAGCCCTTGAACAACGGTTCTCGAGCCAAACCAAGGCTAGGTTGCTGCAACTTAAAGGTTCTTTCTCTCGGCTTCACAAAGGGAACCAATCCATTGCTGAATATGTGGAAAAGGCTCAATCCACAGCTGATGCTCTGGCCATCGCAGGATCCCCAGTCACCACTCAAGATCTCGTCTTGCAGCTCTTGAATGGTCTAGGGCCAGAGTTTGATTCAATTGTGTCTGGAATCACCTCACGAAGTGATCTCTTGTCTTTTGAGGAGGTTCAGGCCCTACTGTTATCCCATGAAACCCGATTGGAACATCACAACTCCATGACAGATTTGTCTGTACGAATGCAAGCAAATTTGAGTGTTAATCCATCAAGAACTGGGACACACAACAACTCCAATCGTGGTGCTGGTCGACAATTTGGGGGTGGTACTGGTTCAAGATTATTGTGCCAAGTTTGTCTTCGGTTTGGACACACAGCTGCTGTGTGCCATTACCGCTTTGACAAGAACTTTGTCACACCCAAATATGGTAGTTCCTCTTCTTCTCAAGCTTTTTTAACTGAGATTGATTGTCCTTATGATCCTCAGGCATTAACAACTACCATGCTACCTGATCTTGGTGATGATGATCTCTGGTATGTGGACACCGGAGCTACGAATCATGTTAGTTGTGGCACCACCACCTTGGACACGGCTACACCCTACCACGGCACAGAGACCTTGGCTGTTGGTAATGGTAAGCAGTTACTTATCTCCCATATTGGTCAGTTCACTATTCCCTCCTCAATCAATTCCTCTCCTTTGCACTTACACAATATTTTACATGTGCCCTCTATTAAGAAAAATCTTGTCAGTGTTTCCCAACTCACAAATGATAATCATGTCTATCTTGAATTTCACAAATCTTGTTGTTTTGTCAAGGACAAGCAAACCGGGACAGTGCTACTTAAAGGCAAAGAAAAAGATGGTTTATACCAGCTTGGGGATGCCTCCAGTCCAGCCATAGAGTGTCATCTTACTACTACTTCTAGGGAAAACAATTCTTGTTGTAATTGTGTTTGTCATTGTCATAATAGTGTAATATCTGAACCTTGTAATGTTCAAGAAATGAATAAAAACACTATTGACTTCTCTGTTTCTCCACAAGTTTTTTCGGTTTCCAAGTTTAATGATATCAATTTTTGGCACTCTAAACTTGGCCACCCAGCAGAGAACACTTTAGCTAAACTATTACCACACATTCCCTATACTGGCTCATTAAAAGCACTACAATTTTGTACTGCTTGCCATCAAGGCAAAAGTCATAAGCTTCCTTTCTCCCTATCCAATGATCGAGCCACACAACCTTTAGCACTAATACACACGGACTTATGGGGCCCCTCCCATATTATGTCTAAAGATGGATTTAGATATTATGTCCATTTTCTTGATGACTACAGTAGGTATTGCTGGATTTTCCCTTTAACACAAAAAAACCAAGCTTTTGATGTCTTTATCAAATTTAAGAGTCTTGTAGAAAAACAATTTAACTTGCCTATAAAAAGTGTTCAAGCCGATTGGGGAGGTGAATATAGACCTTTTGCTCGTTTCTTAGCCGATCAAGGGATACATTTTCAACATCCATGTCCAAGAACAAGTGAACAAAATGGTCGTGCTGAGCGCAAACACAGGCATATTACAGAAACGGGTCTCACTTTATTAGCTCATGCAGGTCTTAGTATGGAATATTGGTGGTATGCAATGGCGTGTGCTGTGTTCACTATCAACAGACTTCCCACTGCTGTGATTGGAAACATTAGTCCCTATGAATGTTTGTTTGGAAAAAAACCAGATTATACTATCTTAAAATCTTTTGGTTGCAGCTGTTATCCACACTTGAGACCATATAACACTCACAAACTTGAGTTGAGATCTCAACAATGTCTATTTTTGGGGTACTCTACTCACCACAAAGGCTACTTGTGTGAACATCCTATAGTGGGCGTGTCTATGTCTCACGCCATGTCACTTTCAATGAAGGACACTATCCAGCTTTATCCAACAACTCTCCACAAAACCAGACCAATGATATGTCACTTCCCACTATTTTACCCACACAAGAGACCATACCATCTGCCACTTTACCCACTTTACATATCGACAACAGTACCCACTCCCTTCCTATCATAACAGCACATACCAATCCTAGACCCACTACACCCCTAGACACTTTACCACAACAGACAAACACCATTACTACTACAAACATTGACACATTACCTACCATACCTTGTAATATCACATCAAACAGTGTACCACCAACTACAAATGACTCACCTCTTGACATCAATACAATTCCCTTACCCGTGCCTTTGAATGCAACTGCTCCCTCATGTCCCATTCCCACAAATGAGCATACAACCGACCCACCTTCTTCTCTTAATGAACATCTCACAGTAGCCCCTGCTACAAGAATACACCATATGCAAACTAGATCCTTAAGTGGGATTCGGAAACCAAAAGCTTATAGTGCTACCAAGTTCCCTCTCCCTGAGTCTCTCATTCCCTCTGAACCCAAGACTACAACAGCTGCCCTTAAAAATCCAAGATGGTTCAATGCTATGAATCAAGAGTTTCATGCTCTCAAGAAGGCAGGTACTTGGACTTTGGTTCCATATTCTCCTCACATGACAGTCATTGGAAATAAATGGATACACAGAGTCAAACTAAATGCAGATGGTTCACTTGATAGACTAAAATCCAGACTTGTGGCTAAAGGATATCTACAAACACCAGGCATAGATTATGAGGAAACTTTCTCTCCTGTAGTAAAACCCGCATCTGTAAGAATCATTCTCACTTTAGCTGTGTCTCTCAATTGGATTGTGAAACAACTGGATGTCTCTAATGCTTTCCTTAATGGAGAGCTTCATGAAACTGTGTTTATGAGCCAACCGGAAGGCTTTGTTGATTCTACTAAACCTTCTCATGTGTGTCAACTACACAAAGCTCTCTATGGCTTAAAGCAGGCTCCTCGTGCTTGGAATCAAACATTAAAAGATAAGCTTCTTGAATGGGGATTCAATGCATCCAAGTCTGACACCTCAATGTTCATCTATGGGTCGGGTAACACACTAATCATACTTCTTGTGTATGTTGATGATTTTTTAATCACTGGACCAAATCCTTCTCTCATCTCTCAGCTTATTTCTGATCTCAACAAATCCTTTTCTCTAAAGGATTTAGGTCCAGTTCATTACTTTCTTGGCATAGAGATACATCGTGATTTGTCTGGTATGTATCTTTCACAAACCAAATACATCACCGATTTGCTTGTTCGACTTAACATGGAAGGTGCAAAACCATGTACTAATCCCACAAGCTCATCGGTCAAACTATCTCTTACTGAAGGAGAGCCGTTTCCCGATATAACTCTCTACAGAAGCACTTTGGGTGCTTTACAGTATCTCACCCTCACAAGACCTGATGTTGCATTCATTATTAACAAGCTGAGTCAATTCATTCATGCTCCTACCAACATTCATTGGGAAGCATGCAAACGGCTCATGAGATATCTCAAAGGCACCATTCATCTCGGGTTACATCTTACACCAACTTCTACTATGAGTTTAGAAGGCTATTCAGATGCGGATTGGGCATCCTGTGTCGATGATAGACGAAGTACAGGGGGCTATGTCATGTTTTTTGGTGGTAATTTGGTGTCTTGGTCTGCTAAAAAGCAGCAGGTGGTGGCTCGGTCCAGTAGTGAAAGTGAATTTAGAGCCTTAGCTAATGCGGCTGCTGAAATCAAATGGCTCGTCTCTCTTCTATCTGAGCTTCATATCAACTCCCATCATTGTCCAATATTGTGGGTTGACAATCAAAGTGCAGCAACTATTGCTACTAACCCGGTGTTCCATGCTCGGTCAAAGCATATTGAAATTGATCTACATTTTGTGAGGGATCTAGTTCTCACTAAGCAACTGTCCATTCAGTATGTCCCTGCCGTCGATCAAGTTGCTGATGCCTTAACCAAGCCTCTCTCAACAGATCGATATCACTACCTTAGGTCCAAACTCAAGATGTTAGAAACTCCTTTTCGTTTGAGGGGGGATGTTAACAACCTAATTACTAGTGATATTACTTAGCCTTATTTTCTGTTGTTTTAGTTGTTAAATCTTTCTGTTAATTGCTGTTACTTTAACAACTTTCTGTTATTGTCTTGGTTGTAATCTTTTGTCTATAAATAAAGGCTTGGCTGCCCTGTTTTAGGGTAATGCTTTTCAGATTCATTTGATGCCTTAATTCTTGCTTTTAGCTCCTCTGGTTTCTCTGGTTTTTACCTTCTACATTGAAGATTGGGAACAACAAGATAATCTCTTGGTTTCTTGGCTCTTGTCTTCCATGTTGGAGAAGACAACCAATCAAAATGATCGGTTGTGAGATTACAACTCAAATTTGGTCCTCCCTAAATGAATACTATACTGCCTTGAAGGCTGCCAACATTGGTCTATACAAAACTCAACTTTAAAACACCAAGATGACTGGTTGACTGAATGACTACCTCCTTAAAATCAAAGGGATAGTTGACTACCTTGCCATGATCAGTCACTCTCAATCTGCTCAAGATCATATTGAAACCATTTTCAATGGTCTTCCTTCTGAGTATGATGTCTTTGTTACATCTGTGACAATAAGAAAAGAGGCCTATAATGTGGCTGAGATTGAAGCTCTTCTAATGGGTCAATCTGTGTGTATTGACAAGAAAGAATCTTGATATCAACAAAGGTGAGGCTAACCTTTCTCACACAAAGCAGTGGGGGTACAATCCTTTCATCAGACCTAGTTTCTCTAGTTCTCAAAACAGTCTTTATATCAACAGGAGTGCTACTGGTCCTACTAACATGTATATGGTGGTCCCCCACATCAGTCCCTATCTCATGGAAATGGCGCCTCTGCTCCTACCAGAGGTGGTCCTGCTGGTCGAGGAAGTGGTCCCCCTGGCTTTGGCCGTGGTTCAAACACCAATTATGGACAGAAAGTTCAGTGTCAACTCTGTCACATGCTTGGTCACACTATCAAACAGTGTTTCTATCGATTTGACAAAACTTTCACATGCCCTGAATCCTTCAACAATTTCCCTGCTACTACAAATGTTGCTGAAATGCAAGCCTTGTATGCCACATCTGAATTTGTCTGTGATGAAAACTGGTATCCTGATACTGGTGCTATTTTAATTAACTTAATTAAACTCAAGCTCATTAATCTTTAATGGACAAATCGAACTGAAACTTTTGCTAATCTTATTATGTGATATAAAAAGCAATATGTTCAATGATGAGATTATACAAAACTAACAACAATTAAATAGAAGTGGAATAATAAAAGTAGGTCATGGATTATGTTGGGGAGGAGGTCACGGATTTTACAAACTGGTTTGGAGATTTATTGACAAAAAACCAGATAGAAGTGGTGGAAGAAGCAGCAATGGTTGCTTGGCGTATATGGATGGCCCGTAATGATATCCTTTGGAATAATAAAAGTATTAAAGCTTTTGATGATGTTAAATTGGCTAGGACTAATCTTGTTAGTTGGAGAAATGCTCAGAATCAAAGATCAGATCTATTACTTAATGTCAATTATAGTAATGATACAAAGCATTGGAGAAAGCCAGTTGTTCATAAATACAAGATCAATGTTGATGGCGGTATTTTTGAAGCTGAAAATCGTTTTGGTGTGGGAATGGTCATTCAGAATCAGAATGCTCAACTAGTTGAAGCTGTGTCAATTAGTAAAGTTGGTGTGGTGACTCCAGAAATTGCTGAAGTTATTGGGGTTAAGGAGGCTCTAAGCTGGATAAAAAAACATAGCCTTTCTGATGTTGAAATCGAAACTGACTCCTTAGTAGTTGTTCAAGCTATTAACGGGGAGATTCATATGCCATCTCAATTTGGTATGTTAGTACAAGATTGTCGCATGATGGTATCTTTTCTGAACAATGTGTTAATTTCTTTTGTTAAATGATCTGCAAATAGGGCTGCTCATTGTGTTGCGAGACAGTCTTGTTTAATGTCAGGTTGTATCTTTAGCGAATTAAATGCTCCTTTTAATTTATTATCTATTGTAATGGATGAACGTTCGTGTTAAATAAAAATTCTCTATTTCAAAAAAATAAAAAAACAAACAACAACAACAACAATTAAATAATTAGCATAAAGTGATGTAACATTAACAAGATTTATTATTATATACCCAAGACAATTTTAGAATCAAAATATAAGTGTGGTGTATGATAATTAGTTTCTAGATATTAAGATTTTTTTTTTGAAACATAAATATGAAGATTTTTTTTTTGAAAGAAAGATACATATAAAGTAAGACTATCTTAGAATCAAAATACATACACATTTGTAATCTTTATGGATTCTTAGTTGTAACAATAATATAACTGCACTCAGAAAAAATCCATTAAATATTATAGATCTCAATTTTATTTTTTTTTTGGAAATATTAATATCTATTTTTTTTTTTTCAGAATTATATATATTGAATGGAAATTTAAGTTTTATTAAATCTCAAGTTCAGCCACAGTAAAGTAGCAAATCAGTTGAAAAAGATTTTAAATCAAAATGACAATTAGAATATAATTTAGTAGCTTTAGCAAAAGTATTCACTGCATTAGTTGATCATTTAACAAAACAAATAACGACATAATTATGCACTATTAACCATACAAATTAAATACATTAATTAGGCTTAAGAGTAGTTTTTCACATTACTATAAGTACTTATAAAAAAATTATATAACACCTCACACACAAGAACTAAATTAAAGATATTTTAAGTAGAAACTATCTATAAATCACATTAATACTCTATAATTAAATGTACACGACTGGGTTTTGTGGTATGATTAATTATAAGATGATGGGATATTGTAATAAAATAAAAATATTAAAGTTTTAAGGAGAAAATTTATTATGGGATATTGTAACCTAGGAGAAGATAATAAAGATATTTGTATAATTAAAATAAAATTTATAAGATTTTCCAAATATAATTAATTTGAATTAGATTGGGTTTTCAAGTTAATTTGGTATTTTTTAAATTTAGATATATTAGCAAAATTTAAAAACTAACTATTTATTATTGGGTAACACCTTTAGCTAGTTATTTTTAATTCTTTCATAACTAATTTATGTTTTAAATTAAGTGGTAAAATTTAAGAACTTAGTATTTTATTGATATATTATTTTCTTTGTAGATACATTATAATATAATTTATTTTTTGGTTTTTGTTTTGAGACCTTTCAGGTTGTTAATTTTTCAGTGTTACAAAGCTGAAGCTCTATCTCTTCTGGTGTGTTATTTTGAGGACGTTATAAGTTTATTATCTAAATTTTTTTAGGCCAGTTTTGTCCCATGTTGCTCACTTACTTCAGCCGTTCATGGTTTGACAAGATATGCCCTTCGGTTAGACGATGAGTTATTCTAATTCGAGGAGGTTTCTGATATCTGCATTGTAATTTCATAAGTGATTCTAATCATTACGTTAAAAAAATAAAAGAGCTAGAGAGAGAAAAGAGAAAACCTAGGTTTACTAATGTTAGTGATTTTGTTAATTTCTTAACACAACTATCCTATCTGCAACATACCCCCAAAGCCCCAATCAATAATCCTTGAAAATTTGAGATCCTTATACCGCACATGTATCGACAAAATGGAACAGAGATGTCCCCTCAGCCATGCATGACTTGAGCACACACAAGGAATGGAACGATGCATTAACGAAGAAGACACTGAAAAAGAAAGAGAAACCCTAAGTTTATTTAGATAGAAAACCTAGGTTTAGTAGTATACATTATTCTAATTTCCTAAAATGAAAAATTCTAAGCAATTATTTAGCATCGTTAATTTGTATTTTGATCACAAAAACTTTCACTTTAAGAGTCTGAAACACCTATTCCTAATTTTAAGTACGTAATCTTATTAATGTCTTGGAAGAATCAAGAGTCGTAACGTAAATATTAAAAATTAATAATGTAGATAGTAAGAGGTAACAAAGAAATCTAACTAGGGTTAGCGTTCTTAGTTATTAATTTTTTAGCGCCGTAATTTGATCACAAGATTTCCATTTCGAGAGATCGTATCAACGGTTTCTAATGTTTAATTACTAATTAGTAAATCTCTAAATTTTACATAGTTCAAATGATTTTAAGTATCAAATATGTCAATTTTTTTTATTTAGATTTTATCTCACTTAAATTAACAAAGTTTACTTGCTAGTTAGTAAGCATAGACATAAAGTACTATTTGTTCTATATGCATCATTGTTTATCTATTATAATTATTTATTTCTTCTAAATTCCTTCCTTTTTATTATTATAATATTGGTAGAGAGATATATTGTGATTTTTTTTCTTCTATTTTTTTTTTTTTACACAAATGAGATATTGTAATAATATACAAATATATGGAAATAGAGGATTTTTTTTTCACAGTCACGAATAACATATGAGGTTAATTAGTCACTTACAACTGTACTTTCCTTATACAAATTAACCATGACAAATTATTATTTAATAAAATGATTCCCAATAATAAATATTTCCATTTACTCATTAATTATTTAGTCTTAGCATGCATATTCAAACAAATAACTTCTCTTCACAATAATTAATACTTGACCAAATTTGACTCACATAACAATTCTGACCAATCTCCGGCCGACCACTTTTCCGGCACCGTAGACCTAACACATTTTACAATATATAAATATACAAATATATATATATATTTATATATAAATATATATTTATATAACCAAGTCACATTATACATACATGCTTCTGTGTTTGTCTAGTCATCAACTTAATTACATTAGCAAATATATCAAATTAAAACTGTAAAATTGGATATCTTTCCAAACTTGAAGACTATGCATTAACTCCAAACCCTACATAAAAAGAAGACCAATATCCCATTAATCTTCACCCAAAGAAAAAAAGAACACAAGAGTTTATACCTATCAACAAAAACACCTTTATATTTTCTATTAAGTTTTCTCTCTTCTTCTCTCTTATTCTCACTTGTTCTTATTCATGGAGGGATTTGGTGCTCACCCTTTTTCATCTAGGATCCCGAGGCTGATCTCCGCAGCCGAGAACGAACTGCATATGAAGAACATGGGGGAAAGGTATGATAATGGTGATTCTAAGACTGTTGTCTTTGTGCCTGCATATTATAATAATTTCGGAAAACAACCTTCTTTTGAGCTAGATCTGAAGCTGTCGCCGCCGTCACCTATGTCGACGACGACAGCTGAAGGTAGTGGAAGCAGCAACAGTGATTCAAGAAAGAAAGAACTAAATCTCATCAGTTCTCTCTCTTCGAACCCTGTTCCTGCTTCACTACTTCCGGCTTACAATGAACAAGGTAATAGAATTTTCCCTTGCAATTATTGCAAGAGAGAATTCCCGACCTCTCAAGCCTTGGGTGGTCACCAAAACGCTCATAAACATGAGCGTCTCATGGCGAAAAGACGCCAAGGGAATGATGAAGGTCATGATAAGCTTGGGCCTTATGGTGGGCCTTATGGCGGGCCTTATGGTGGGCCCCACCGCTACTCGCCTTATTACCCATACTACCCTTCACCCTACTATGGATCTTACAATAGACCATCCTCACTCTCCAATTCCACAATGGAATCCTATCATAGGCCTAATCCCTACTCATGGTACAGTAGGTCATCATTCGGGCCCGAATTTGGCAGCGGTGAAAGAGGCAGCGGCATAGGCGCGTGGTCAAGGCAGCCCTCGACGTTCAACCCCGGACAATGCTCATCAATTGATCAGAGATTCCTTTCTAGTGGAAGCCTCAGTGGTGGTGGTGCTCCGAACACCTTTCATGTTACGAGAACTGTCCTCGATACCGATACCGAGGCTGATGGCGGGGTCAATTTCGTCACCCGAAAGGTGTTTGTGAAGACTAATAATAATAATAATAATTCTGGAGGGATTGATTTATCTCTTAAACTTTGATTATTATTATCATTATTATTAATTATGGTTTTCTATTGTGTTTTTTGTTTAAGTTGTGTGGAACATAAAATTAGTTTACTTAATTATTAATTAATCAAATCAATATCCTGAAACATAGAAGTTGAAGGAAGAGTCTTCTGTAAGAGTCTGTTGTTTGTTGTTGTTGTTGTTGTTGTTGTTATGAACTTTGTTTGTAATGACTTGTGTTAATCCTATCTTTAATGTAATACAAGTGTTTGTGTTTTAATTTTTTATATATTCTCCAAATATATAATTTCTCCATAATCATTCTAGTTAATTTTTATAATATTAGACAATTTTTTTAATTAATTAGTTTCATACAAATACACATATTTGACTAATTAAATATATACAACTGTGAGTGCATATGTCTTTATTACAATTAATAAAAACGCATAACACAATAAATGAATTACAATGTATACAGCTTAATTATTATCATATATTTTGAATTTTAATTGGTAAAATTTAGCCAAATTTTATAATGTTTTTTCCCCTTTTTTAAACAAAAATCTTTGTATATATACACAATTATTTTCTTGTTTTAAATATAACCGTTTCTTATAAGAGAGCTATCATTTTTTTTAAAGAAAAATGAATATTTTCATTGAAAGACACAAAGCAAAGAAGATCCAAAGATCAATACACAAAATAATTAACTAGGGCAAATTGGAAGGGAAACCTGACCACCAAACTTTAGCGGAATCTAAAGATATGACAATTTAGCTAACGAATGCAAGAGCATTATTAGTTCGTTTACAATGATAAATGAGAAAAAAAGACTAACATGTAAAATATCATCAAGAAAAACACAATATTCATTGCAAATCTTCATCTTCGAGGAAAAGAGAATTCACTAAACGAAGACAATCCAAAAAATACCTCCGCCACATGAGGCTCACGCACAATGGTGGAAGAAGCAGCAGCTGAACGTATAATATCTTTATTCGGCCGAGACACACCTAACAACAAAATCTTACTTTTAGTCACAACAAAATTTGTAATTAAAAGTAAAGGAATTGTGACTAATTATAAATTACCATTTTTATGTTGTGACTAAAATGTTCGTGGCTAAATATATTAGTCACAAAAATTATAATTTATTGTAACTAAATGTATTTTTAATCACAATACTCATTGTGACTAAAACTAAATTAGTGACAATTTGAAACTAAATACTATGTTTTCTAGTCACAAGTAACATTTTGTTGTGACTAAAAGTCACATTTAGTTACAAAAAAATAATGTTATGATTAGAAATTTGTCATTAAAAGTAGCAAATTTTTTGTAGTGACAACAACCCCGACCTAATCCAATCTTCCACCTCTTAAAACAAGTACCAACATCAACAGATAGATTATAATTTCCCGAGCTCCTAACCCACATGTTCACTAGAAGTAGGAAAAAAGGAAGAGGAAGTCACATGTGATGGCGGTGCAAGGGAAGTAAGAGCTTCATGGTAGCGCCAAAGGTAACTAAGAGCCCAACTAATCACCATATCATCAAATAAAAAGCTTTTTATCTTGCACATAGGTATCACGACGATGCTAAATCCTCCAACAAAGAACAAAAAATTCTTCAACTGGGAAATGATATCCATAACCCCAATTAAGAGTTGTCCAACCGCCGGAGACACCAGCCGAACCGAATAGACTTAAGGGATGGACAAAACCACAAGACATGTATAGTAGTATACTTAATTATATTATATCTATAATTTGAGTGTATATATAATATAAATGTGGGTCTAATATTACTTTTGGATAAAACTACATGTAATATACTAGCAATGATATGTATAAGCATTATTGATCAAAACAAACTTATATCATAACAAGTATTTTTTTTTATAACAAAACTAACAAGTATTTCTTTGTACATACATACATGTATTATGCAATATTTGATGATGTATTAACTTAATGTAAGATGAATTTCAAATAAGAAAAAAAAAAGCCTCATAAATTTTTTATATTTATAATTATTTGAAAAAAGAGAAACTACGTATGTTGTTCATTAATAGATAATCCATGCATGCACGAAAGAAGTACGTAGCTACTATGTGTATAAAACACGCCCAGAAGGCGCGTGTTCTTACACTTTGACAATTACTATTTACAAATTGGAAACAGTTAATTTTGTCAATAAACTACGATATGTGATAGAATCATTAATATAATACTATACCTAGTTAGACTTCTTTAATTGTTATTTTTTACGATCCTCATTTTTTAATGTCTTCCTTAGATACCAACTCGAAATGTAGAAAAAATGAATAATTTAAAGTTAGAAATCGTTCATCTGGATCTCTTAAAATGGAAGTCTTGTGATCAAATTACAAATTTAATGTGACGCCAAAAAAATCACAAAAAGTAACATATTGTTAAGAATTGTCTACATTTATAATATTTTTTTGACATTATAGTTAAGGGATTCAAACTTGGGACCTTTTTTCTTTGTAAACAAAAGTATGATCCCACTAAGTTATATCAATGACAATAATTTCAATATATTTTTAGTAACTCTTTTATCTATGTTACTAAGAATTTGTAGCATGTAAAATTTAAAAATTTAAAACATATAAATTATATAAATAATGTAATATAATGAAAGCATTGACATATATATTGAAAGAAAGTATTTCATTAAATAAAAAATTAATTATTATACCGGCACTCAAAAATTGTGAACAAGAATCTGTCTAATACACTTCATATTAGAGCTAGTACCTGAAGTTGCAAGAGCACCTACAATACAACAGCTAATAAAGACTGAACATCACTAATTATTGAACTAAAAACAATGTTGTTTTGTGGACACAAAACCACAGGACTCCATTGAGACAACAATGTTGTTAATGATGATACCATTACATAATTAATATGAAAAATATGGAACATTACAAAAATTGAAATAGAGATTTTATTTATAAGAATGTAGAATATTATTGATTTTATTTACTAAAATATAAATTTTGTTTTTATAATAACTGTGGTATATAGTTCCTCCAAATGAAAAAGCCTCTAATACCTAGAAAGTCGTCCCTGGAAGGTTAGGTGTCTCTTGGACCTTGTTCCTGGACAGCTAGCTTTTCCATTCCGGAAGGAGTCTTGTAGACTGATAATCGAGTCCAGAAGAGATTCCTGGATGACTATCGTGTCGACTTCGGATTCAGTCTTCAAGATAACTAGCCTTTCCTTGGAAAAGAGTTCCAGTTAGCTAATTGTCTCCTGGAATGGTAAATTTGGATAGTGGACTCCATCAAGCTATATCCTATCTGAAAGAGTCTTCAGCGAGTGTCCTTGGTCCGCGAGTTCGGGAGCTCATATATGTTCCTAGAAGCTCTGATACTTAAGCTGACGTGGAGACTTCACTCAAAGAAGAGTTGGTTAAGTTAGTTATTTTCTAACTAACTTAATAACCTTGTTTCTTGTAACTATCGACTTTGGGATCTTTATCCTAAGCTTATAAATACCACTGTCACTTATCATTTTAAGAAAGAGACTAGATACACGAGTTGGAGAACTCTGTTTAGATGAGATTGAGAGTTTGAAAGAGAAAATGTTAAGATGTAGAAAGAGGTGCAGAGAAAAGAGAGAGATTGGGTTTGGGTTTTGTAAAAAGAATCCTCTCTAGATGAAGAAGATTCTTGAGTGTAAGTGTGAGAGTTGAAACACTTAGTGAGGACTAAACAGAGAATCTTGCTCAATCAATAAAAGAGAATTACGGTGGTGTTCCAGAATTGGAGTAGAGCTATAGATCACATTGATCTATTAAACTTGAACTAGTATATATCTTGGTATTGATTTCTTTATTTTCTACATTTATCGTTTTCTAAATCCACATACTCTGTTTGCCCCTGTTTTATTTTCGATTGTTGTTTTCGATTTGATAATCTTATCATTGTTAATCATTTAATTATTTAGAGTTTTATTAATTTGATTCTGCACGATTAATCGTAATTTTCCCACAATAACTTTTATATTTATAAACATCTATACATGTTTGCAAGTTGTATTTACATAAACACCAAATATATATAATTAACTATTTTAACCGTAAATTTACAAATGTTCTACTAAAAAAATTTGCAAAATATATTTTATCTTTAATCTTATAAAGGAATAATAAATTTGTTTCCATAAAATTTTAGTTATTCCTGAGTTTTATTATACTCTAAATTGGGGATTAGCTTTGTCTTCAATAATGGACAAAAAAAGAAACTCGACAGTATAAATATGACTTAAATATATATAGGTTGGAAAGGGTAAGTGAAAACAAATTGGCATAATTAATGAGTGAATGAAGATATTAATAATGAACAAAAAAAGAAAATGGTCGAAATAGGTATTTGTGATTAAGAATTTTGATTTTTTTTTTTTAATTCCACTGTTGATATATACTACTTTAATTAGTTTAATCTTGGCATTAATTACTAAAATTAGACTTCATATATGTTACCAAAAAAAAATCCAAATTAAAGAATAGTACTATATATCATGATTTATATTTGGATGTGTTTTATAGTAATTATTATTTTGAAATACTTTTTACTTTTAGTTTTTGTGTTTGAGGTACATATAATAGTGTGAAAATTAATATTCTTCAGCCTAGCTAATTAATGAGTTGTACAATTAAGACATGATTTTAGTATCATAATCAGATATTTTTTATTGTTTATTTTTGGTGAAATTAACTTTAATTGAAAAAAAAAAATTAGGATTGTAAAAAAGAAAAAAATAGTAGCTTTGTTAGTGTAAAAACACATTTAGGATCCTCAAATTAGAATGTAGACAACCTACACACAATTATCTTTTTGTACATACAACTAATTTTCACACTAAAGATACACATGCGAAATTGTTATTTTGTGCATAGATATTATTAAATGCTATATTATTATAATTTAATCATTAAAATAAAAAACATATATAATACTATATATTTGATGATATGATTCTATCAAATAAATAATTCGGTGAAAATTTTTGTACTAAGTCTTTAAATTTCCAAAGAGCTTAATAATATTGACTCGTGGACTAAGACTCATTATCGCTCAAATCACGTAAAAATATTTGTATTCTTTACTTATAATCTTTTTTCTTCAAGCTCAATCTATTACTAATTCAGTTTTTGAGAATCTTGATTAGCATTTTGGTGTTTTAATTAAGAACTTGAAAGGAAGTCTTTACCATTTTTGTCTTCTACAACCATGATTGCATATAGAAATGTGGTCGGGAAAGACATCCATTCGCAATGACAATGAATTGCTACCACCGACAATTTAAATCGGCCCCTTCCAGTAGATGTTCAGGCCGATGACGTGGGGGGTAGCGAAAGTGTCGAAAGTAGATAACCGTCCACCTCAAAAAATCCAACACCAAAAAAAATACATTGGTGAGACTCCCATCGACGAAGATTACTAAGAAAGCCAAGACAGGGACCAAAGAGATGGCTACAAAAAAAATAATGACAAAAGAATACGAGAAGTGCTATGAGGAGGACCCAAAGGTGGTGAGGTTAAGACAAGTAGTCTTAGACCAACAAAGGTAAATGGTAAAGCAAGAAGAAGCTACATGCCAGATTCAATATAAACTTTCTTACAGCTACAAAACATGGTAGCGAAAGGGAATCTTAATGCTGAAAAATCCACCAGCAGGATAGTTTAACCATCTCTGGGCTGGACCCTCCAATCTAGCAAATGACAAGGGGAAGGCCAAAATGGCAGAGTTTAGCAGCTTAGAAAATATTTTTTGAGGTGTCCTGTTTTCAATCTCTGATAACAGAGTGTATTTAGAAACATGGCGTTCCTTCCTTCTGGTGTGACAACCAGAGCACAATTTTGCTAGCTGCTAGCCCTATCCTCCATGCCCAAACAAAGCATATATATATATAGAGAGATTAATCTCTACTTTGTTAGGGTCAAAGTATTGCAGCAACTAATTCAAGTGAAGCATGTTCTAACTTTGGTTCAACTAGCTGATTGCCTCACCAAATTAATCTCAAGCTCTAGATTTGCAGAATTGAGAATCAAACTCAATGTTGTCTCTAAAGCCACTATTGTGGTAAATTAAACACGCAAGTATATGTATCGTTAACAAGTAATAGACTTACAAAGAGTGAGGTCGATCCCACGAGAATTGTAGTTAAGTACTTTAAAATTAAATTCTTACTTCTATTTGGTTAAATAAAATTAAGAGAGAAAATTTAAAATAAGAAAACTAGCGAAAGTAGGAAGCAAATAAATAAATAAAGAAAATTAATAGTTAATAAAAACTAGGGCTTCGATTTTAATTGTATCTATTAAATATGGCTTAATATGATTATCTTCCTATTATCAGTTTCTATGCAATAGTAGGTTTACTAAGGTATCGTCTTCTCAGATATATAATTCTCAATTACATGCATGCAAATTTTCTACTCTCGTGATAAATTAAACATGCAACAGACATTAAACAAAGATGCCCTATAAGCTATCTAAACCATACAGGTACTCTCGTCCTATATTAAAATTCAGTTCTATTTCACTATAGCATAATCGAACTCACTTCTCAGATCTCGCATCGAAATCATGAAACATTTAATTGATGGCCATGCAATTAAAAGTAATTAAGTACGAATGAAATCGAATACATAAAAACTGGAGGAAAATAAATCATATTAAAACCATAAAACAATGTCAAAGAATACCCATCTAAACCATAATCAAGTGTTTAGCTACTCATGTTTATGAAAGCAAAATCACACATATTAATTTAAGAAAAGAGAAGAAAAGAATGTTGAAAACTCTTTGAAGAATGCCTCCAGTATTGCAGTTGATCTCTAAAATTCGTACTCCGTATTCTGCTGTTTATTTCCTTTTGAATTGCTTCCCCAACTCAACTAAAGTTCACCCTTTATATAGGCATTGAGGGACTAAAAAGATAGAAAAACGCACATGCTGAAATCTTATTCAGCATTGAATTAGGAAACCACACTCAGCCCACGTGAGAGAATTAAAAATGATATTTGTGCTGCTGAAGAGGGGTGGGCCGCGACGCCCACTTTGCTGGGCCACGGCCCGTGTGTGGTCTTCACCCAAGAGAGGCTACTGTCAAGAGGCGGGCCGCGGCCCGTGTGTCCTTTTCCCCACGTGTGCAACGCGTAATATCTTTTTTTCTTCTGGTTAGGATTCCGATTTTTCACACTGATATTTTTCTGATCTTTTATCTTTTTTTTTATTGATGTTTTTCAAATCTTCTTCTATTTTAAATCCATAAAAATAAAAGATAACAAGCATAAAATTGCTCCAAACACGAGTAAAACTAAATAAAAAATATACTAAAATTAATCTAATTTTAATACTAAAAATAACTTAACAACCACCTTGAGTTTGGAGGGACTATAAAAGATGAATATAGTTAAGTTAGTTAGGATTGTTTAGCTCAAGCAGTTAGTTGGCTTCTTGCCTATTATGTTATTAGTTTGTTATTACTAATATCAACTAAGAGCTCTTGTTGTATATAAACTGATTGTATCATTTTCTCTTATTGATGAAATCAATCAATTCATTCACACCATTCTCTCTCTAAATTTCATAGAGATCAAATAGGTGTGTACAATCACGAAACTCACAAATTTTATTGTTGGGAATGCAACCAAAGTCCCACATTGGCTAGGAATGAGAATAATTATGGGTATATAAGGATGGACACTACTCCATTAGTATGAGGCCTTTTGGGAAGGTGCCCAAAAACAAAAACCGTGAGGACTTAGGCCCAAAACGGACAATATGATACTAATGTGGGAGTCAAGGTGAGGTAGCGGCCCGAAAATGTGGAAGAGTGGGCCCCAACAAGTGGTATCAGAGCCAAAGGTTCAAGTGCTTGGATAGTGGGCTGGATTTGCGATGTGTGGAAGATACCCTCAATGTGATGACCTCGCGATTGAAGATCTATATAGTGCCTTGTATCGAAAGTCTATCTGATATTGAGGTAGTCAGGTAGCGTGTTCCGTTGATAATAATGACGGTACAAGGTGGAGATCAGTGTTAGGACCTGTGTCGAAAGTCTTCCTGACAAAGGGGATGGTCAGGTAGCGAGTTCGCTTGGTGATAGTGGCAGCATAAGGTAGTTTCGCTGGAAAGGAGGCCACGGGTATGTGTACCTAGGGAGGATTTTTAGGAATACACCCAAAGTCCCACATTGGCTAGGAATGGGAAGAATTATGGGTCTATAAGGATGGAAACTACTCCATTATTATGAGGTCTTTTGGGAAGGTGCCCTCAAACAAAAACCGTGAGGGCTTAGGTCCAAAGCGGACAATATCATACTAATGTGGGAGTCAAGGTGAGATAGCGGCCCGACAAGGTGGAGGAGCAGGGCCCAACACTTATTAGTAGCAGGGTCATTAGCGGTACACACAAATAAATCAAAACAACAAAATAAGAAAGCAAAATATATAAAACTATAAAACTAAAAACAAAGAAAAAATCAAAAAGTCCCTGTTGAGATATGAAGCAAGAGAGAAAACTATGGAATGAAGAGAATGAAGTGAATGAATGAAGCTCTGCCTTGAAATGCAGGCTTGGAAACCTTTTATATATGAAAGACTAAGTCGGTTACAACAGAGTACAAAGGAGCTGAAAATAACAGAATATGACAGCTGTAAACAAACAGTGCCAACCATAATAACGGACTAACTAACAAGGACTTAAGGGAATTAATCATGTGTATCTCTAACATCCCCCATCAAGGTGCACTCATTGGACTTGAGTGTCAACTTGTCTCTGAGATACACAAATTGATCTGTAGGCAGGGGCTTTGTTAAAATGTCAGCAGTCTGATATGGAGAGTCAACATATCTGATCTCAAGTTTGTTTTCCAGCACTCTGTTGCGGACAAAATGAACATCGATCTCGATGTGTTTAGTACGGGCGTGGCAGACAGGATTAGAGGCCAATGAACCTGCTCCCATATTGTCACACCATAATATTGGTGTAGTTGTTATCGGTATTGAGAATTCTGTAAGAATGGCCTCCAACCAAATTAATTCTGAAGTTGCAAGGGCAAGAGCACGGTATTCGGATTTCGTACTTGAACGGACAACTACACTTTGTTTCTTTGAACACCAGCTTATGAGATTGGTTCCCAGGAACATACAATAGCCAGAGGTAGATTTTCTGTCATCACTACATCCAGCCCAATCCGCGTCCGAGTAACCTTGCAATTGTAAACTTGATGCAGCAGTGAATGTCAAGCCTGTTGTTGAGGTGCCAGCCAGGTACCTAAGGATTCTTTTGCAGGCACCCCAGTGATCTATAGTGGGATGTTGAAGATACTAACTAAGCTTATTTACGGCAAACGCAATATCTGGCCTTGTCATGATATTGAAGAGCCCCGATGACACTGCGGTATTGCTTTGGATCTGTGAGAGGAGTGCCAGACGTTTGAGACAGCTTGGTATTAGCACACATGGGTGTTGTTTGGGGTTTAGCATCAAGCATTTTAGTCTTGGTCAAGAGGTCACGGATGTACTTGGTTTGAGTGAGATAGATGGCCTTGTCATCACGAAGAACCTCAAAACCGAGAAAATAGTGAACCGAGCCAAGAATTTTGAGAGCAAATTTGTTGTGAAGGGCCTGAATCGTGCTTTGTATCTGTGGAGGACATTCTCCTGTGATGAGTATGTCATCGACATACATAAGAAGAAGCAGAAGTTTATTGTGTTTCCGAGAGAAGAAGAAACTTGTATCGGCAGTGGAATTGGTGAACCCCCATAGCAGTAATGTTGATTTTAATGTGTCAAACCAGGCGCGAGGGGCCTGTTTTAAGCCATAGATAGCTTTATTTAACTTGCAAACATGTTGAGGAAATTCTTGATCAATGAATCCTTTTGGCTGATGCATGTAGACATCCTCTTTTAATTCAACATTAAGAAACGCATTATTAACATCCACTTGTTGAATATCCCAACCATTTGTTGCAGCAAGTGAGAAGATAATTCGAATGGTGCATGGCTTGATGTCAGGACTAAAAGTTTCAAGAAAGTCCAACCCCGGTGTTTGTTGAAAACCTCGTGCCACAAGTCTAGCCTTTAATTTATTCACCGATCCATCTGCATTATATTTGATTCTAAACAGCCACTTATTAGTAATTATTTTCATATCTGTAGTGGGGGGCACAAGAATCCAAGTTTTCTTTTTCTTGAGAGCATGAAATTCTTGGTTCATGGCATTATTCCATTTGGGATCGCTTAGAGCTTGTTTTACAGAGGTTGGTTCTAAAATATTGTTGATTTGAGTGATGTATGTCTTTGGCTTAAACACCCCAGCCTTAGATCTAGTGACCATGGGATGAGTATTGTCACGGGTAGAAATTGGTGGTTGATCTGAAACAGGTTGTGTGAGAGAGGATGACTGAGAAGGTAAAGGATATGGTAAGGAGGAATCTATTGATGTGTATTGGCTAGAGCTGGTGGCAGTGTTTGGGGTACTGAGGTAAGGGGAGTGAGGTGTTTGAACAGAGGCATTACAATCATGTGATGAAGTTGTGGGAGTATTGACTCTGTAGTTATTGTTATTGGGAGTATGTTGAGGTATGGGGAAGCCGTGTATGGGAGTAATATTGGGAGTTGGAACAGAGGTAATATTAGAGGAAAACAACTCATGGTAAGGAAACTCAGCTTCATTGAATGTAACACTTCTAGCAACATATATTTTACCACTAGGGTGGAGACACCTATAACCTTTTTGAGTGTTATTGTAACCTAAGAAAAGACATTTACTAGATCTAAAGGCAACTTTGTGTTGATTGTATGGAGTGAGGAGGGGAAAACAAGAACACCCGAAGACCTTTAGGAGATTATAGTCAGGCTTATGGTTATATAGTTTTTCAAATGGTGTCATATGTTGTAAAATTTGGGTGGGCAACCTGTTAATGAGGTAAGCAGCAGCAGCATATGCTTCCCACCAAAAGGTGAGAGGCATTTTGGCCTGAGCCAACAATGTTAGCCCCATATCTACGACGCGTCTGTGTTTTCTTTCGACACGTCCCTGCTGCTGGTGCGTATGGGCACAAGATTGCCTAAGGGTAATGCCAAGATTTTGAAAATGTGTGCAAAGAGGCAAGTATTCTTTACCAAGATCAGTTTGAACACTTTTGATTTTGGTATTGAACCTTCTTTCAACTAAATTTTGGAAGTGAGTAAACAAGATAGTGACTTCAGATTTTGATTGCATAGGGTATATCCAAACAAAACGAGTGTAATCATCCACACAACTAAGGTAATATTTATAGCCATCTCTTGAGGAATAAAAGGATGGACCCCAAACATCCGTATGCACAATTTCAAATGGAGAAACAGTTTTATTGGTAGTGGATTTGAATGTAAACTGGTGCATCTTGCCTAATTGACAGGCATCACAAAAGCTGTGATCTTTACATTTTATTTCAGGACATACAGAGTTTAGAACCTTGTGCAACACCTGCTTTGCAGGATGGCCAAGGCGACAATGCCAAATAGAGGCAAACTGAGATTTATCCCTAACAGGATTACTAGAAGTGTTACAATTGAAAGCAGTAGCTTTGAATCTTGAATCGGCAGGGAAAGACTGAGTATTTGAAGCTGTGATGTTGTGTTTGTGAGGCACTTTCAGGGAGTAGAGACCATTATGAAGGGAACCCCTTAGAAGAACTTGCCTCGTTGTCTTGTCCTTGATAAGACAACACAAAGAATCAAATTCAAGCACAACATTATTATCATGAATAAACTGAGAAATACTTAACAAATTTTTTGTTATACTAGGGACATGCAATATGTCTTTGAGTAAGAGAGATTTAGTTGGGAGATGGGTGGGTATACTATTAGAACCAACATGTAAGATTGGGATAGAATCACCATTAACTACAACAACTTTTGCCTTTCCTTTATAGTCTGTGGAATTGTTGAGCTGTTGATTGTCTGAAGTCAGGTGATTTGTTGCTCCGGTGTCAAGATACCAAGTTCCTGGGGACTCTTCAAGAATTGAGGATTCAGATATATTTGCCTGTGGATTATCTGAAGAAGAATTCGAGGTAGAAGCACCTTGTGTTGGGGGTCCATTGTAAGTGATATCGAACCTATGATAGCACTTTTGAGCTGTATGACCAACACGGCCACAGAGTTGACACACAGGCCGATTCCTTCTGCCACCACGATTTGCTTGGTAACCACGACCACCTCTGTAAGCACCACGGTATCCACGGCCACGAGTGGTTCCATTAACAGAGAGATTAGCAAGATTTGCTTGGACTGTGTTTAAGGCAGTAGCAGAGAGTTGTTGTAGTCGAACTTCTTAACTGTGCAACATGAATTGAATTTCTTGAAGAGTTAACGGTTCAGATCTGGAGGTTAAATTTACCACAACAGATTCATATTCTTGGCCAAGGCCACCAAGAACATAGAGAGCAAGATCCTCATCTGAAATGGCTTGACCAGCAGCTGCAAGGGAGTCAGCATATCCTTTCATTTTTAAAATGTATTCATCAATGGTTGAGGATCCTTTCTTGGTGGATTGGAGAAGGCCACGAATTTGGAGGAGTCTAGCACGAGATGTTGTGGCAAAGAGCTGTGCAAAGACAGTCCAGATCTCGGACGAGGTACGACAGTTGATCACATAACCCAACATATGTTCAGTGATAGAATTCATGAGCCAATGCATCAAGAATTGATCAAGACGAATCCATTGAGCATAGTCTGGGTTAGGGTTGTTACATGCAGTAGTTTGAGCTGGAGGTGGGTTGGTTCCAAGAATGTAACCATCGAGATTGTAGGCTCGAGTGGCAGCAAGAACTAACGATCGCCAGAACGTGTAATTCGATCGATCCAGGCGCAGAGTTAGTGGAAGAAGATTGTTGTTGGGGAGGAAATGTGGAATTTCAGCAGCAGTAGTTGATGGAGCTTCTGGTGTGTTGCTTCGAGTAGATTGCTCGGTTCCTTTGGACGCCATTAAAGCCTAAGCATCTGATACCATGTTGAGATATGAAGCAAGAGAGAAAACTATGGAATGAAGAGAATGAAGTGAATGAATGAAGCTCTGCCTTGAAATGCAGGCTTGGAAACCTTTTATATATGAAAGACTAAGTCGGTTACAACAGAGTACAAAGGAGCTGAAAATAACAGAATATGACAGCTGTAAACAAACAGTGCCAACCATAATAACGGACTAACTAACAAGGACTTAAGGGAATTAATCATGTGTATCTCTAACAGTCCCCAAAACCCAACCAGTGCCCCCACCCGCAGGCAAAGCCTCCCACACCAATGCCTACTGATTCGTCGAAGCCTTCCTTCGTTAACCTCATGCAACGAACCTTATGCAAAGGAGCATTCCTCTGGAAACCATGAAAGGAAGCTATCAGAGGACTTAAGCTGCTGTCAGAACGGGACCCCAACCCACATAACAACTACACATGTGACGAGATTGGAACTACAAGCCAATCCTCTCAACTAGAGCCACAGTTTAGCATAGCCCCAATCACGATATGGTACAACCATGGCCAAGAAGAAACCTAACCTTCGAGGTTGCAACAAGGAAGAAAGGAAACCCTACTATAGCCCCATTCTGAATTCGATTAATTGCTATTTTTTTTTTAATAAAAATTAACTTTCATTAAACATGAAATTCTTCTTTTACAACAGCACGCAAATAAATTAATTGTTATTTTTGTCTGAAGAAATCATGCAATTTTATTAATAGCAATCTGCAATCCAATCGGGACATCTTTCCCAATGAAAACACAACTAGGATTAAAATCAGAAGAATAAGCCAACTAACCGGCCACCTAATTCCTGGATCGCGCTTTACAAAATTAAGTCAGACGAAAAAGATTGTAACATCACAGTTAACCTTAAAAATACTTATATTTATTTTCTCGACCACTCAAAACAATAGATTTGCTATAAAAAGTTCATTCAACCCTTTAGCTTGAGCATTCAACTATTGGCAAGATATGTAGTTGCACCACTAACAATTCTCTTCAACTTTAGAGAACTTGTTATTCCCAACCGCTAATAAAAATTTGATGGCGAGACATAATAGAAGAACAAAAAGATAAACCAACAACGAAATAAAATAAAACCAAACCATGTCACAGAGATAAGACTAATCATAGTAAACTAAACAAACCCCAAAACTATATCACAGAGACAAGATTAATTGTAGTAGAAAAATCACAGACCCTGACCAAGCCACGTCTAAGCCCAAGGAGGGCCAACGAGCCTAGCCAAAGAAAAAACGACAACAAGTGGCTAAGGATTTAGGAAGAGAAACCCTAACAGACAATAAAAAATATTTAGAGATAGACACCATATTAAATGCTATGTTTAGTTGTGATTTGTTTCAAAATTTAGAGTGTTAAAATTAAATTCATTCATAAAATAATATGGAGATAAACACTTAATTTATTGAGGTTAAAATCTATTTATTTTTTAGTTAATTTTTACATACTAGGGTTGGTGAAATTCTAACTCGGGCTCTTTTATGAGAAGAAATATGGTATTATTATGTTAATCTTATCACAACAATAATAACAAAAAAATCAAAAAAAAAAAAAACTCACATACCTATTCTGTGTTTTTCTCTTTCCCTTTATTATTTTTCTTATTCATATCCATAAATTAATTATTTTAATTTCAAATTAGCTCTCACATGTATCTACCTTTTTATTTTCCTTTATTGGAGACATGCTTTAGAAACCCCAATTCTTAATACTAATCCCATATATTTAGCATTTGAGGAAAGAAATTAAAAGAGAAGCATAAATTAATATAGTAGAAATTAAGAAAGAACATAAGAAGAAAAAAAAATGCATTTTTTGTTTGGTGAAAAGGAAAAGATAAAAATTACAATTAATTAATGAGAATACTCTTGTAATCATATTTGTTTCTTCTTGTTGTGGACATTGTCCCACATAGAATAAATGGTAGAGAATTGAGCCATATAAAAGAACATGGGCTACTCCACTCATTGTCAATTGGTTTTGAGATGGAATCTCATGATTCTCAACATTGTATCAGAGCCATACCCCATGTCCACTCTGATACGGTTCAAGATTGATGAGCAAAAAAATAGCCATCATCTTGAGGAGGAATGTTGTGGACATTGTCCCACATAGAATAAATGGTAGAGAATTGAGCCATATAAAAGAACATGAGCTACTCCACTCATTGCTAATTGATTTTGAGATGGAACCCCATGATTCTCGACACTTCTTAACTTTCTTTACACTTTTTTGGAAGGATAAATTTGTGTATAGACACATTATTTTATTTGTACTTCTTACTTCCTTCTCTTTATTTTCTTTTATATATATATATTTACTTTTTTCACATACCACTAATTTATCTCTTAATTTGTTTTTTGTTCTAACTTTTTTAGCTTATAAAACATAGTATAGTTATATTCAACATAATACACTAGATAGTAAAAAAAAATTATCTTTAAAACTTATGTGATATTCCCAACCTTTCAGCATAAGTATATGTTTCAACTTAGAAGGGTCTGAAATTTCATAAGTACAGTATAAATTTTTATTTATTTTTTAGTACTATTGTATAACATTAGTATCCAAATTTATATTATTTAAATAATATTTTAACAAAATTATAACACAAGATTTTTTTTAGTAATTTTCATAAAAATGTTTGGTTAAAAACAGGTTTTACATTATTTTTTTTTTAAAAAGATTTAATTAAAAATTAATAATATATTAAAAGAAAGACATATTTTGAAAGTTGAAAATAAATAGTTGAATAAAGTGATTTAAAATACAAAAACTGTGGCAAAAAGTTTTTTGTTGTTCACAAAATTTTATGTGTTTTGTAACTTTATTTTTATTATTCTCTGAATCAAACACCCACACACTTGTATGTTTAAACAATTATTAAAATTTATGTAGAAACAAAAAGCAATTTCCGTTACCTTATCTTGTTAGATTTCGGGAAACTAATTAGGTTTGATATGAGATCGAGATATTAAAATTAATGTAGATCGTATAATAAATAAGTCCAAAGTAGGTTATTATATCATTTTTAGTGATTAATTCATTTGAATCATAATTTGTTGTTTGATCACCAGACTTTAACGGTTCATCAATTTCCACTTTTAAACGAAATCTTATTAGATTTTTAAAAACAAGTTAGAGAGTCATGACATAACAAAGTGATCGAGATATTAAAATTAATGTAGATCGTGTTAAAGGAAACAAATTCATATCATTCGTAGTGATTAATTTTTTTTGCGCCGTAATTTGATCACAAGACTTCCATTTAAATAGATTAAATTAACGGTTTTTAATTTTTAAATTCTAAACAAAGACACGTGCATTTTTTGCGCGTGTTTAGTTTTAATGTTCCTTGCAGTTAATAAATACAACAAATTAATGTATATGTACTAATTAACTATATAATTATAAACATAATTATGTATAATATAAGTAAAGATTATCTAGTTCATCTTCAAATGAGTTTTAATATTTAATTTTTATTATCATATATTTACATTTATGTTAGATAAATATGCTTGAACTAAAAAGTGCTAAGCAATAGCACCTCACAGAAGAATTTTTTTTTTATAGAAGTAAAGTATAATTGAATTTGGAAAAAGTTTTAACCAAATACGAATCTATATATTTCTTAATTAATTAATTAACTAAATAATTTTAAATGTATCAATATTTATAAAGACAAACTTGTCTAGTTGTATATCTAAGAGTAAATTTACCCAATATTTTGTTTGTGATGACTAATTGAAAACTTTTGTCTAATTAATGAAAACTAGAATGATAATATTGGAAAACGAAATGCACCAATTGCATTAACATTTCAAAGTACAAACAAAGTTTATAATTAAAAAACCCAAATTAAAAAACAACAGAAGTAAACAAAACATAATAAGCTCTTGAACATTAATCTAATTCAACCAACAAACATCTTTATATGTTTGAGGATTATTGATTAATGTATCTAAATCAATATTATGTTTCATATGTGTCTAGACAAATAATTAAAACCAAACAACAACAATAAAACTAATATAATAATTAAAGTTTAAGAGTCAAATCAATCCCTCCTGAAGAATTATCACTGGAACCATTGGTATTATCATCATTAGTCTCCATAGTCTCCTTGGAGGGTTTCTTGGACCCCGAGCCGCCGTCACCAGTTTCACCGCAGCCTCTACCAGAACATACACAAAATGACCGGTTTTTGTAAACACGAGGAGGTGGCCATTGATAGGGATCATTAAGGATATTATTGGCCATAGATCTATGCTTGCAATGACCACAAGAGCCAGGAGAAGAGTTGGTTGGATAATAATATGGTGCGTAGCGGCCATATCGCCCACGAGGCCCACCACGACGAGGTCCTTTATGAGTATCGATCATGTATTGATGTTGTTTCTCCATGATACGCTCTCTTTTGTGACAGTTTTGGTGACCACCTAGGCCTTGAGAGGTATCGAATTGTCTATTGCAATACTTGCATGGAAACATCCTCCCAACAATTATTGCTTCTTCATTCTTTTCTTCTGCTCGTTGGTCAGAAAGAAAAGAATTGAAGAGACTGAGTTCTCTAGTAGTAGTACTAGTACTATTTGAACTAGTACTACTACTAGCACCAACACCAGTACCAGCACTGCCACCAATTCCCGATGAAAACCATTTTTCGACGGAGAGCTTCAGATCTTGAGTAGAAGGAGGAGGAGGAGGAGGCATGATGGCCTTCATAATTATATCCTCCGAAGAACCACCAATTAATCTCTCCATGAATATGAGCTAGTAAGAGAGAGTGAGAGAAATGAACTTAATTTCTTTTTGGTGTGTGTGTGTGAAGATTAATGTGACATTGGTTCTCTTTTTATGTAGGGTTATTTGGAGTTAATGCATTGTTTTCAAAAGGAAATATAGTCCATTTTACCGTTTTCATTTCATTTCATATATATTATATTTATATGTATTTGCTAGGTTATATCTATAGCTACTATATATATTGTAACGTTTATGAACAACAAGAGTAATATTTTGATTATTATAATTTTTAAATTGTATAATTATTATATAGATTGAAGCCAAATATTCTAATAATTCTAGAAAAGAAATGAAAAAAATTCAAAGCCACAAAATGTTGTAATGAAGGAGTATAGTTGTTGTTGTGTGAAACTTAATTAGTGTGTTTATTAAGAGTTTATATTATATGTACTCTATATATATATATTCATTTCATATTTTATATGATGTTTGGGTGGTGTCGGAGGTGGTTGTGATTGGTGGTGGTCAGCCGGAGACTAAATATTGTTTGAATATGTTAATTATGACTTAATTAATGAGTAAATGCAATATTAATTGTGAATAAACCTAATAATGATATAACAGTTTCTTGGTCAAATATAAGGAAAGTATAGTTGTCAATGACTAAGCCATGAGATAATCCCACATATATCCCTATCATATTTTTTTGTAACTGTTGTGGTATTTTCAACACGCAAGTATATGTAACAAGTAACAGACTAACAAAGAGTGAGGTCGATCCCATAGGAATTATAGTTAAGTACTTTAAAATTAAATTCTTACTTCTATATGGTTAAATAAAATTAAGAGATCATTAAGCAAATAAATAAGTAAGGAAATTAACAGTTAATAAAAATTAGGGTTTCGATTTCAATTGTATCTATTGAATATGGCTTAATATGATTATCTTCCTATTATCAATTTCTATGCAATATTATGTTTACTAAGGTAATTTATAGTCTTCTCAGATATATAAATCTCAATTACATGCAAATTTTCTATCGTGATAAATCAAACATGTAACAGACATTAAACACAGAAATCCTATAAGCTATTTAAACCATACATGTACTCCCGTCCTATATCGAAATTCAATTCTTTTTTACTGTAGCATAATCGAAACTCACTTCTCAAATCTCGCATCGAAATCATAAAAAAATTAATTGATGGCCAAAAAATTAAAAGTAATTAAGTACGAATGAAATAGAATACATAGAAACTGGAGGAAAATAAATTAATCATATTAAAACCATAAAGCAATGTCAAACAATATCCATCTAAAATCCTAATCAAGTGTTTAACTACGGATGTTCATGGAAGCAAAATCACACATATTAACTTAAGAAAAGAGAAGAAACTAATGTCATGAAAACCCTCTGAAGAATGCCTCCAGTATTGACTTCGGTCTCTGAAATTCGTGTTCTATATTCTGCTGTTTATCTCCTTCCCAATTGCTTGACAAAATCAATTAAAATTCACTCCTTATATAGGCATTGAGGGACTAAAAAGATAGAAAATGCACATGCTGAAAATCCTATTCAGCATTGAAGTAGTGAACCCCAGGCCCACGTGAGAGAAAAGATAACATTGCTGCATTAGAGGGGCAGGCCGCAACGCCACTTTGCTGGGTTGCGGCCCGTGTGGCTGGTGGGATGTTGGCTTTTAAATGGGCGGTCACAGTGCCCATTTGCTGGGTCGCAACCTGTGTGCTCCAATGCCCCCATTTTTCCACGCGTACGTAATATCTTTTTCTTCTAGTAAGGATTCCGATTTTTCACATTGATATTTTTCTGCGATCTTTTATCTTTTTCTATTGATATTTTTCAAATCTTCTTCTATTTTAAATCTGCGAAAATAAAAAATAACAAGCATAAAATTGCTCCAAATACGAGTAAAATTAAATTAAAAATACACTAAACTTAATCTAAAATTAATATCATAAATAACTTAACTATAACTACTCCTTCATTAATTATTCTAATGAAAATTGCTAAAAGATACCAGTGGTGTCTAGCATCCTTTTTGGTGTCATACTGCTATCGATATAATCAAGTATCAAATCCTATATAACTTGAGAAAATAAATTTTAAGGAATATCACTAACCAATCATTAAACGTCATCTATAGAAAGTGCTAGACACTACTGATGCCTAATCATAATCTTATTATAATATATAGAATGTGGGATGCACACTGAACAAAAAATTAGCGAGGAGTACTTCCCATATTTTTGTTTTCGTTAAGAATATTAGTCCGTGCTCTTGTTGTATTTCTATGCTTATGCTTGCATATTTCTTAATGGAGACTGGATGAATTATATAGAAATTAAGCTTATATTAAAAAAATTCACACCTCACCTTATTAGGAGCGAATCCACACGAGTTCTCGATCCCATGAGAAAAATGTAGGTATCTTTTCTCACTCTCTTTTAAAATGTCTATTTGAACATTTTCCTATTTCATACACACATTTAATTATGCTCTCATAAAGGTGAATGCATAATAATGTAACATTTGAAGACACAAATTAAGTTTTTGTTTGGCATAAATACATACGAGGACTTCTATTTTCTATTGTGTTGTCTTTTGAGCTCAGTCCCACATGCCATGAATGGCTCCAAGAACAATATGAGAACACTAACAACTCACAAAACATAAGCGCACATACACACAAGATAAAACCTTTCTGATGAAATTATATCTTTATTATATTGAGTATTTACAATGATGAATCAACTACTTTACAGTTAAGAGGTTAGAGGTATTTATAGGCTAATGCATGCCTCTCCTAACAGTATACTTACATACTCGAGTTAAGACTTGGGACTTAACAGACTTAACTGTTGAACCTGTTAACAACTAACTACCTAACTAATTGACTAAAAACATAAGGACACATGTATAAAATCTAGACATACAGATTTAACGATTCTCCACCTTATTAATTAGTGTTCCTAGTGCTCTCTTTCTGGTTAGCTCATAAATTTGCTCACCAAACTTACCCCATAGTATAAGTCTGGCCTAGTGCACACCATCAAATACATGATGCTTCCAACTATGCTAGTGTAGGGTATGTTTTTCGTATAACTGAGGTCTTCATCTGTTGTTGAAGTTTGACTTTTGGTGAGTTTAAATGTCTGTGTGAGATTGGTTTCACATTGTTGAAACCAAATCTTTAGAATCTTGGAGACGTATCCACTCTGAGCCAGTTTAATTCTTCTCAGCTTTATGTCTCTAATGATTTCAATCCCCAAAATTTTCTTTGCTGGTCCAAGGTCTTTCATTTCAAATTTTTGTTCAAAACCTTCTTTACATTGTTTATCTCTTCCATATTCTTAGTTGCAATAAGCATGACATCTACATATAGAAGAAGATACACAACTGCTTTAGAGCTATTTACATAGACACAATTGTCATAGGCACTTCTCTTAAAGCCAAATTTTAGAACAAAGTCATCAAATCTCTTGTACCATTGCCTTGGACTTTGCTTGAGTCCATAAAGTGATCTCTTAAGTGAGCACACATGGTCCTCCTTTCCCTTGAACTCAAAGCATTTAGGTTGTTTCATATAGATCGGTTCTTCAAGATCTCAATGAAGAAAAGTTATTTTTACATCCAACTGTTCTAACTTTAGGTCTTCAGTTGCAACTATGATGAGCAGTAGCCTTATTGAGGTATGTTTCACTACAGGGGAGAGAATTTCATTATAATCAATTCCTTCCCTTTGTGTGAAATCTCTTGCCACCAATATGGCCTTGAATCTAGGCTTTTCAACACCTAGAATTCCTTCCTCATATTTGTAAATCCATTTGCAGCTTATAAAATCTTGCTTCAAGTAGGCCTTATCACTAGAATCCAGGTACCATTCTTCTTTAGAGACACCGCTTCCTGACTCATAGCATTATCCCATTCATTTTGATCTTCTGATAACATTGCTTCTTCATAAGACTTTGGCTCCTCATAGTCAATACCAGCAATGTTCAAGGCATAGTGAACCACATCTACATAACCAAATCTGTATGGTGGTCTTATGGTTCTTTTTTCTCTATCTCTTGCCAAAAGATCATCCTCAGTGTCATCATCACCTTCTTGCACTTTCTCAGCTTCATTCTCATCTTCCATTCCAACTTTTGGTTCTACATTCCATTATACTTTTTGTCCAAATCCACCTAAAACTGAATTTTCTCCGTTGGTTTCTTAATGGATGTGATGAGCTTTTCTCCTCAAGCATTAAGATCCTTATACAATGTCATCTCATCAAAAGTCACATCTCTACTGACCACATTCTTCTAATCTTCAATGTTCCACAGCTTGTAACCTTTCACCCTTTTCAGGGTACCCTAGAAAGATACATCTTTTTGCCCTAGGCTCAAGTTTATATTGCCTTATATGAGCATAGGCAAGACAACCAAAAACCCTCAAGTGATCATAGCTAGCTGAGACTCCTACCCATACCTCCATTGGAGTTTTAAAGTCAATAGCAAAGGAAGGGCATTTGTTAATCAAATAACAAGCTGTAACAACAGCTTCAGCCCAAAATTATTTTGGTAGTCCTGAGTAGATGAGCGTGCATCTTACCTTTTCTAGAATTGTTTTGTTCATTCTCTCAGCAAGGTCATTTCCATGGGGGTTTCTAGGAACAGACTTGTGCCTACCAATTCCAAGTTTCTTGGAATAATCATTAAACTGGTCTGCACAAAACTCCAAACCATTGTCAGTTCTCAACTTCTTTATCTTCCTTTCAATTTGAGTTTCAAGCATGGTTTTTCGTTCCTTAACTTACTGAAGGCATCATTAATCTTGTTCTTTAAAATATAGTCCCACACAAGCCTAGAAAGGTCATGATCTATGAAGGTGAGAAAATACCTGGCTCCACCTCTTGAAAGTGTTCTAGATGATCCCCATAAATCTGCGTGTAGATAGTCTAAAATAGATTTGGATTTGTGTTTATCTCTACCCTAAGTTTCACCTTGGCTGCTTTGCCAAGAACACACTACTAACAAAGTCTTATAGGGTTGACATGAATCTGTCCAAGAATACCTTTCTTGCCTAGTATCTTCAAACCACCATAACTAACATGACCAAGCCTTCTATGTCATACTAAGGTCTGATCCTCTCCATCAGTTGCAAGAACATTAGCTTGACTTTTCTTTGTGGTCCCTTGTAAGACATAGATATCATTAACAATCTTGCCTTGTATGATAATTAAAGAACCTTTCATAGCCTTCAAAGTGCCATTTTCAATCTTGACATTGAAATCTTCTTGGTCTAATATGGACAGAGAAATTAATTTTCTCTTAATATCTTGTACATGTCTGACCTATTTCAACTCAACAATTTTGCCATCTTCCGGTTCCAACTTGACTATCCCAATACCAGCAATTGCACAAGCTCTATTGTCTCCCAGTTTGACAGTTCCACTTTGAACATTTCTATATTCAATGAAATGTTCTTTGACAGGGCAGATGTGAAATGAACATCCAAAATCTATGATCCAGTTCACTTCTGACTTGTTCTTTGAGATGGCTAACATACTGACACTATCATAGCCATCTCTGTCTTCTACATCTAAAACAATGCCTGCATTTCCATATTAATTTCTTGAATTTGTAATCCTTCAAGATTGGACAATCATTCTTCAGGTGAGATGGTTTGATGATGAAATATCTCCTTTGAAACTTGGATTTTGATTAACCTTTCCCTATGTTATTCTGGTCCTTGTTCTCCTTCTTAGACTCTTTTCCTCGAATCAATAATCCATCTCCAACACTTTCATCTTGCTATTCTGCTTTTCTCTTCAATTCCATTGACATTAATGGATTTTGGACTTCCTCTCATGTCAATGAATCCTTACCATACAATATCATGGTATCCACAAAGTGTTCATAATTCTCTGTGGGAAGAGAATTTAGCACAATGATGGCCTGATCCTCATCCTCAACTTTAATTCCAATATTCTCCAAGTCAAGGATCACCTTATTGAAATCATCAAGATGATCTTCAATTTCCTATCCTAGCATCATCTTAAAAGAGTACATTTTCTTTTTAAGAAAAAATCTGTTTGCTAACAATTTTATCACGTAAAGACTTTCCAGTTTCAACCATATCCCTGCAGTCGAGTCTTCCTTCGACACTTCCCTTAGAACTTTATCACTAAGACTCAGAATTATAGCACTATGTGCTTTCTCGAGAATCTTTATTTTCTATTTTTAGGTGAGATCTTCAGGCATACCCTTCTCTCCCAACAAAGCTAATTGCAGACCTTGTTGAACTAGCAAGGCTCTCATTTTCACATTCCACAAACCAAAATTATTCTTCCTTGTGAACTTTTCAAGATCAAACTTCGCATTTTCCATTTTCTTGCTTGATCACCAAAATCTTGAACCTTCAAGCCAAAACAAGGTTCCTCTTCGATCTGCAAGCTCAGATATCACCTCTTATAATTCGAGCTCAATCCCACATGTCAGGAATGGCTCCAAGAACAATCTGAGAACACTCACAACTTATAGAACATAAGCACACACACAAGGTAAAACCTTTCTGATAGAATTATATATTTATTATACTGAGTATTTACAATGATGACTCAATTACTTTACGGTTAAGAAGTTAAAGGTATTCATAGGCTAAATACCTCTACTAACAAAATACTTACACACTCGAGTTAAGACTGAGGAGTTAACAAACTTAACTGCTAAACCTGTTAACAACTAACTACCTAACTAATTGACTAAAGACATAAGGACACGTGTATAGAACCTAAACATACAGATTTAACATATTATAATGAAGTACAAAGTGAAGTACTTTAAAATATTAGTTATATAGTTGAACTTTAGTTATTTTGATTTTATATATATAAAAGAGATTAAGGCAGTCCATACAATTCGAAATTTGCGATTTTAACCAATCAAAACAACTATTTGAGACCGAATGAATTTAGTATCAATGTTCCAGTGAATCTAGACCGTTTATTATTCTTTGGCTCGACCACAAATTCAGAAGCCTCACCGATAATTCAAATCAAATTGAACTACCTAATTTTATTTATATAAGTTATTATAAAATCTTGGTTTTACATCCTAAAAAAAAATAAAAAAATAATGATCATTATTTTTAGTATATAGTTACTGAGAATGTAGAGCAAAAAGATATAGAAAATTCTAACAATAATTAGATATTTAAAAATCTAAGTATAATAAGCATCATATTCCGATAAGTGATTTTTAGTATATAGTTTGATTGTCACTATATATATATGTATAAAAATATATTCAGTTTAAGAGACTAAATAATCGATATCGAATTTAAAACATAAATCTATAAGATTTTGAAAAGCAAATTAAGAATCATAAGACATCAAGATATCATAATTAATTAATTAATGTAGATCATAAGAGCAAAGTAAAGAAGTCTAACTAGGTTATATCATTCTTCGTCATTAATTCTTTTACGTCCTATTTGATCACAAGACTTTATTTAAAGAGACCAAATTAACGGTTTTTAATTTTTAAATAGTTTTAAGTAGTGACACGCGCTTTTTGTGCGTCATACTATTATTTGCAATAAATGTATACATATATAATGACTAGCTAGCTAGCTATAAATATATTTATAGATTAAGTAAAGTTACTAAAAAATGTAGGGCGAAAAGCTATAAAAAAATCTAACTATAATTATGGATTTAAAAATATAAGTATTTTGATTAGTAATTCTTAATGTACTATTTTAATTTATAGTTTGATCATCACTGTAAATTTTCACTTTGAGAGACTAAATCATTGATTTCTAATTTTAAACATAATCTTATTAGATTTATTGAAAAACAAATTGAGTACTCATAAGACATCGAAATATTAATCTTAATTAATGGATGTATAGATCATAAAGCAAGAAGAAGTCTATAATTAGGTTAGATCATTCTTCGTTATTAATTCTTTTACGTTATATTTGATCGCAAGACTTCCATTTAGAGAGACTAAATTAACGGTTATTTTTAAATTATTTTAAATAGTGAAATGTGTTTTTTTTGCGCACCTTCAATGTTATTTACAATAAATACACATACATATATATCAACTCGTTAGCTAATTATTAATATATTTATATATTGATTCTTTCATCGCTTCTATGTGGATTCACCCATGTCCGATAACTATAATTGAACACTTTATTATCTAATGAAAACTATAATTAATGTGGCGAATATATGAATTATTTGATCATGACTAAAATATTAGAAAACAAATTAATACATCTATTTTTTAAAATTTTGGGAAAAACAAATCACATATATGTATATGATTATTACAAGTACAAACAAAATTGATAATAAAATCCAAACACAAATAAAAAACTAATGCACTCAATCCTTAAACATGATCTATATATGTGTTTAAGGATTGATTAATTCATCTAAATTACATCAAAACACAATATAAACAACAATAAAACTAATTAATTAATTAAAGTTGAAGAGACAAATCATCATTTTCTGAAGAATTAGGAACCGAAGCATTGTTTAAATTATTCATAACACCAAAATCACCACCGCTATTAGGAGAGGGTACTCTTCTAGGGTTCGACCCAAAGGGCTGCCTTGACCATGCCCCACTACCAATATGGTCAATGCCGCGGCCGCTACCAAAATTATGGGTCCCAAAAAATGGGTACTCAGTGGTAGGGCCAGCGGGCAAAGATGAGTAAGAATTATTATTATTATTAGGGATATTAGCAAGCGCAAAAGATCTATTATTATAAGATCCATAGAAGCCAGGAAAAGTAGTGACTGAATTATACGGAGAATAGCGGTGGGGCCCATAAGGTCCATGAGCTTCAATCCAACGACGTCGTTTCTCATTGAGACGCTCTTGTCTATGAGCGTTTTGGTGACCCCCCAAAGCCTGAGAGGTTTTGAATACTCTCCTGCAATAATTGCAAGGGAAAATCGTCTTCCCGATTGGTAGTTTTTCATCATCGGAGGTTTCTTTCTCTTCTTGGTTGGGAAGAAAAGAATTGAAGAGATTAAGTTCTCTACTACTTGACCTAGCATTACTAGCACCACCATGGGAACCTGCGAAAAACCATTTTTCGATCGAAAGCTTTAGATCTAGAGAGCAAGGAGATTGTTCTTCAGAATTGTCTAGCACTGAAGGCATGATGGCCTTCATCTTGTCCTCAGAAGAAAGATCAAATCTCTCCATGAACTATGAATATAATAGAAGAAAAGAAGATTTTTTGTTGATAATTAGTATGAGTGTTCTTTGTGTGTGTGAAGATTAATAGGACATTGGTTTTCTTTTTATGTAGGGTTTGAAGTTAATGCATTGCTTTTTAAGTATGGAAAGATAATCCCATTTTACAGTTTTCATTTCAATTGATATATATTTGGTAATAATAATTTTAAGATTATCTACTATGTATCTTATTTCTTGAAATAACCAAAATATTTTTGATAAACATGTATTTTTTTTTTATCTATATAATAATTCTGTGAATAGAATAAGGAGTTACTATATTGTAATATGCCACAATAAAAAAAAAATCAATTCTGCAAAATATTATTGTGAAACTTAGTTTATGGTATGTACATATGGATAATATAAGAGGGTGTGTCATATGGTATATTGTATAAGTATATATAATGAAAGATAGAATTTGTTTGAACTATTGAGTTAAATGATATTGTGAACATGGTGCGTATGATAACCATTTCATTGTGTATTTATTTATAAGGAAATATATGGTTGTCAATGAGTAATTCATATAATAATTCCATTTTGAGTAATTATATATCCTTTTAATCTAATATCTTATCTCTTTCTCACTTTCTTTTTTAACAATTGTGGACCTTCCCCTCTTTCACACACACATTCAATAACGTACCTTAATTAAATAAAGGGTACCATTTTGGACCCTATGTTTTACAAAAGTTACTAATTGGACCCTTTATTTTGTTAAATGACAAAATGGACCCTGTATTTTCCAAAATGGTACAAATAGGACCCTGAGCTTAATTTTTGACAACTTTTTTTTTAATATAACCAACTTGAAAATACAAACAGATACAGAAAATATAAACAGTTTAGTCATAACACTTTTACATTGGATTATTATTAAATTTTATTTTGACAAAAAATCAGTTCAGGGTCCTATTTTTACCATTTTAGAAAATACAGGGTTTATTTTGTCATTTAACAAAAGAGAGGGTCCAATCGGCAACTTTTGCAAAACACAGGGTCCAAAATAGTATTTACCCTTAAATAAATAAATAAATCAATAATACATTGCAAGAATAAAGATGATCACATAATATAAAATCAAGTATATAAAAAAAATAATTAATCAAGTACATAAATTAAAATTTATATTTTTGTATACTTGACCATCAAGCTTGTAAAATTTATTAGAAAAATTTATATTTCTTGCTCTTGTAAATATGCATGGCTGCATAATGAAAAATTTGAAAAGAAGATATTAGCTAAGAGAATAAGAGTGGGAGAGTAGTTTGCTGAAATTCTGATTTTTTTTTTTTTTTTGAAAGAACCTCAGTTCGAATTAGATTGAAAGAGAAAAGGAGCTGGGATTCAAAGGGGGAAATCCCTCCCCTTTAAAAAACTGGCAACCAGCATTACAAATTCTTGCCGACTTGGCTAAGCCATCAACAAAAGTAAAATGTTCTCTTTTAGCAAAAACAAAATGACAGGCAGAAAATATAGAAAGTTTCAGTAAAATTAGAGAAAAAAGGCCAGAGCATTTCCAAGCCGGAGGTTTTTTGGCTCGAACAGCCTCCACCAGCACCTTAGAATCAGAGATGACAGTAAAATTATCCCATTGTTGCAGAAAAGCCCACTGCAGGCACAGCAGGACAGCTTGCATCTCAGCTTCCATTGCGGATTCTCCAACACCAGAGGAGGTGCCTTGCCACCATTCCATAGAATTTTTGTCCAGGGCCACCATACCACACCCATAGGTACCTTCCTTGAACGAGTCGTCCACCATGATAGAAGTGTTAGTGGATATCCTCGGCAAGAGTTCCCCTTCGTGATTGCTTGACTGACTCATGTTCTCCTCAACAACCTGGTGTAATTCAGCAACTCTGCTGCAGATTTCTCCTCTGATCAAATGCACATTAGGCACATAATCCCCTGTATGGTACACTTTATTCCTTGTGTTCCAAATGCAATCCAAAATCACACTAATGCAGTTGATAAACTTGGGCCGAAGAGAGGAATCGACCGAGCTACAGAGATTGCGAATAACCTCCTGCATATTGGCACCCGATACCCTCTCGATCCTTATGGGCCAAGGACTAGAGAACCATAAAGCCATAGCAAGACTGCATTTAGTAAAGAGATTTATAGCCGACTCAGGGGCTGTATGGCACATGGGGCAGGTGTTTGCTTCCATAGAAAGAAATTTGTCCCCCGTAGGCAACACATTCGAACACACTCTCCATAGCAACAAACTCATCCGTGGATGTACCTTAGAGTTCCAAATCCATCTCCAAAGCTCATCTTTTTCGCCAAACCTCTCCTTTTGGTCAACCCAATAAGCCCCCTTTACACTAAAATTTCCCACTAAGGAATCCTTCCAGATAAGGAAGTCACTAGAAGCATTCAGGTTAATTTGGATCATGCCAATCTTGTTGCCCACATCACTACCAAATAGGTATCGAAGATAACCCACATTCCATTTTATGGTGCTTCTATACATCAAATCTGCCACAGATCTCAGACTCGGAGCTTTTGAACGAATACTCTCCATCAATTCACGGAATTGATCATAGTCCAACCATGGAATCCACGGTTGCCACCAAACATCCACCTCTTCACCCGAGACAAGGACAGTACACGCCCCCTTAGAAATTGTATTCCTAGCTCTTAGGATGCCACGCCACAAAAAGCTATCCGTATGCTTTTCTTGCACACTCCAAAAAGACTCTCTAGGAAAGTATTTTCCTTTTAGAATATTACACCAAGGTCGATTAACCTTGCAAGCCAACATCCACGCAAGTTTAGCAAGTAAGGCATGATTAATGTCTTCGAAGCGGCGAAACCCGAGACCCCCCCTCATCTTGGGTTGACAGATAGAATTCCACGATTTAGCAGCCCACATATTCTGATTTTCAAGAAAACCATTCCACCAATACCTTCGAACCACCGCATCGAGCTCTCGACAAGAAGAGAGACGGATTTTGAAAGTAGACATAGCATCATTTGGAAGAGCCAAGGCGACTGAGTTGATGTACACCATCCTCCCAGCCTTAGAAAGCGACTTTAGTTTCCAACCCTCGAGTCTCTCCACCAGTTTTGATTTGAGAAAATCGAAGTCTTTCCTCTTACTCCGACCGAATATAAAGGGGTTACCTAGGTGTTTCTCCGAATCCGGTACCACGCTCATATCCAACTTGCTTTCAATGGCTGCCCTGAGCGAGTTAGAACAATTACCCGAAAAGAGAATCCCCGATTTCTGTTTGCTACACTTCTGTCCCGACCACTCTTCAATCAGAATTTCAGCCAAGTTGCTAAAATTCTGATTGAAAATGAAATATTAGGTAGATATTAAAATTCATAGGGTAGAGCTCTTCACATAAAGGAGTGGTAGATGTAGCTTTACTAACAAGATGCCATGTGTACAACCAATTATAACTACCTAACTAATAGTTTAACTAACCTTCTTAACATCAAATAGTCCTCTCAAGGTAGAGTATAAAGATCTTTGACACCTATCTTGGAGATCATAGTGAGAAAGTTTCAAATTTCTCAGAATTAATACGACATTTTTTAGAAAAAATATCTATGTCTGAGTATGATTATGAAAACTCAACATTTTTGGAACAAGAAATTCACTATTTACCTGCATCATGATTTTCAAAACAAAAATTGAGGAAAATAATGAAAGAATTAGAGAATGTATTGATAGACTGAAACCGAGCTAATGTATCCACTCGTTCTAAGCGCTTTATAGATGAGATTAGTAAATGTTGTTTCTTGTGGATGCGGCTTAGGCTGAGCCACAACACTTAATTAAATACCATTTGGCCAAACTTTTGTTTTTATCTCCAGTTAATGTTGTTTTTTCACCAAGTACCCTAGATTTTCAAATCACGACCCCTTCTAAAGCTTGTAAAACTAGATTACCCCAAGACCCATGAGAGAAATTTGAGGCTGAATTTTTTTCAGCCTAAAGTAATTTCTATTTCTCCGTATGTTGGGTCATTCTTGTTTATTTGTGGCATAAAACAGGTAGATAGTTTTATATATGTCGATCTGTCGAACGTGATGAGAAGAGTTGTTTCTCCCCTAGCCAGTTCAATGTTGGGTTTTATGCCCTAAATAAAACTCATTTTAATATAATCAGATTTACATATTAATAAAGATCAGAAATAACATTTAATGTTGCATGGTTCACATGATTTATTTCATGATTATATATATAATGTATGAATTCTATTTAAGTCCAGAACATATGAATTTGTTAATGATTATAGTGTTGTCAGCACAGTGGAATATAATCTTAATTATATGTTCGGAAGTTTATTCCCTGATTTGTCAGAACACTGGATTTAGACTGGCATGGTATAATCAGCGATAGGTATTCTTACACCTTGGATAAGTGTTATGTCCTTTCCAGGGCATTGGCAAAGTTTACCAGTATCGGATGTATGGAGTATACATTGGAAGGGACCGATATTGAACTTTGGTTAGATATATTAAAATTT